>NC_050455.1:10429408-10604408 GCF_903995425.1 Onychomys torridus
TCCAAACTCATCATATTGGAGATATGTGTGTTTGAGCTTGTGTGTGTGTGTGTGTGTGTGTGTGTGTGTGTGTGTGTGAGAGAGAGAGAGAGAGAGAGAGAGAGAGAGAGAGAGAGAGAGAGAGAGAGAGTGCATTCACCCATGCAAGCATGTATGGAGATCAGAAATCAACATACTTATGTTTCAAAATAGAGTCTCTCATGGAACCTGGAGCTCTCCCTTTTGGCTAGATTTGTTGACCATCAAGCCCAGGAATCTACTTTACCTCCCTAGGGTCAGTGTTACAGATCTTCCCCGCTGAGCCTCGCTTTCACAGGAAGTGCGGGAACTCTGAACTCAAGGCCTCATCCTTGCACAGAAAACGTTTTACCTGCTGAGCCATCTCCTCAGCTCAGGAGTTATCTTGTCATACTTTTGTACTCTTGTAAAGTTCAAAAGCATTTGAAGGACAAAAAGGCAGCTCTGCGTGGCTTATCTTCTACTACCAATTGTTTTTACATTAATAACGGTATATCTATTTTAAAATGATAAAAGAATATAATTTTATAATACTGATTCCTTTGAATTATACAAGTGTATGCTAATATTTTGCCTTCTATTACAGGTGGTACTAGGCATAAACAGCGAATTTATCGTTGAGGTAAGGTACTTAAATGAAAAGCAAATTGGATTTTAAAAGGCATCATGTATTAAAATATTAGAAACTGTAGCTATCTTGACAGTAAAAGACAGGCCCTGGGTCAAACTGAAGTAGCATTAGGAAGGCCCGGGTCCTGATTTCTGTGCTTGTAAGGCATGGTTTCCAGAGCCTGGGGTCTTCACAACCCCACTCATCAGACTGTGCCAGTAGCTTCTTTACAGATTGCTTAACCTACAGCAAAGCAAGTGAAGCAGAGAAGCCCTTTAAGAGGGAAAAGAATGTCACTGAGAAAGTACCACTGATGCTTTGTAAAGGAAAGAAAGCTGTAAAGCAAAAAATTCATAAATCACAACTAAACAGACCAGCAGAGAATCTACTTCCATTCAGAGTGGAATGGAATTAAGTCTAAGGGTCTGTACCTCCTGAATTCATCACCGTCAGGAAATCCTCACCATTATTGTCTCAAATCACTGGAGAAAGTAAAGTCATGTTTCTAAGCTCCATTGACAAATAATAGAAACATGGGACATTTCAGACAGTGGGATCAAACTGGAGGGTATAAACGCATTGGTTCTTGAAATAATAAACTCCATTCATGTGGGGCATCTGCTTTGTCCAAGAGCAGATTCAAAGCCATAAATAAACATGACCATCTATGATCCAATAAGGATATTAAGACTTCTAGAAATAAATACACATTTAATTCCTTTACACATGCATACATGTTCATGATTGAAGTAGAATTGCTGGAGTCTTTGGTAGTATCAAATTCTTGGGTCAATCTATGGACAACAGCAACATAATCCCACAGAAGGACAAATGTCCAGCAAGATACAGATAAAATATACATCAGGAAATCACAGGATTGTCACCAGGACTGTGAATGCAGAAAACATTGTAATTTACAATAACACACATGAATCTCAACTACAGTAAACCACTTTTCAGCAGGAGAGAAGAATTCCTTCCCTCATTTTGTACATTTGTGGACATGTTCACAAGGAGCATTGATGTGGATGGGAAAGCGCAGTCAGAGATCAGGAAGGACGGGCAAGCAATGTCTTTACCTAGAGAGAAAGATGCGCTGAAGAAGATCTGTACCACATGGTACAGGACAGCTATAGGGCACCAAGTACAGCTAATGAAACCTGTTCCCATTGGATTTTCTAGGGATGTGAGACCATTCCATATCCAGCACTGACAGGGGTGGGAAGGTTATGTATGTCCAGAATGATAAATTAGAGAACGGATTTTTTTGTTTCTCAATGTATCATTTCCTTTGGACACATCCTACAATGTCAATAAATTGTTTGAGTACAAGGTACCCTAACACTATGAGAAACATGGGTCGTTTGTGCCTTAGGTAAAGGAACTAGATGTTGAAAATGGCAACACAACCTGGCAGACTGTCAGAAGACAAAAGCGGGAGTGGATCAAGTTTGCTGCTGCCTGTCGGGAAGGAGAGGACAATTCCAAGAGGAATCCCATTGCCAGAGTGAGTATGGAGCCAGCGGGGGTAGCCTGAGCCCATTGAGGAAGTGTGGCTCGACTTCCTCTGGATTGGTGGCTGCACTGGTCCACTAGGGTGGAGGGAGCCGAAGTGGGGAACAGGATTTGGACAGCTGTGGGTACGATGGAAACGGCTCTCCTAGGGTGAATCTGCTCAACTTTAATCCAGAGTATAGGGAATGCAGGATTGTGGCAAGCTGCTATCGGAAGGAAACGAGGTCCTCTAAGCAGAGCTCCTAGCACAGGTTTAGCATGTGCAGCAGGGGAGGCTTCCAGCAGGAAACTGTACCAAGGGTCACCCTAGAGATAATTCAGGCATCTAGGCTTAGAGACAGCTTTCATATACAGTCATTCCTCCGAGCTCAGGGACTTCTCCAGATAAGGGCAGGTAGAGAGCAGGAAGAGTCCCCATGTCCCCAGGCTTTGGAAAAAGCTTCCAGACCATGATAGACTGCAACCTCTTACCAGCCACCAAGGCCTCCTAACAAGGAAGCATTTGTAGTTGGGAAGCTCTGGAATATTTCAAGGATTTGCAGCCTCTGCCGCCCAAGGAGATTTAAAGGAATGGCAGGCTGTCATTGGCTTATATTGCTCAGACATTATTTTTCTAATGTGTGTGTAATGCAGTACATATGCAGATGCACTCATGTGTATGGGTAGACATGCAGATGTGTGAATATGTCTATGAAGCCATTGGATGACTTTCTTGGTGATGTTCAGCTTGTTCTCAATGACCTGGAGCTCACCAATTAGGCTAGGCTGGGTGGCCAGTGAACCTCAGGGATCTACCTGTCTCCTCTTGCTGTGCACTATGCCAGTATGCCCACACTTTTTAAATGTAGGTTCTGGGGATCAAACACTGGTCCTCATGCTTACAAGGCAAACACTTTACTGACTGGGACATATTCCCAACCCTAGAACACTATTAAATATCCCAAGCTGGGGACTGATCCACAACAGAAGGTCCATGGTAAGCCAGTCTGGAAGTTGGACCTGCATCTCCACCGAGTGGAGAGACTCCACCAGCTGCATTCTCACCACTGTTCCCTCTAAATGTCACGAGTTTACAACAGGGGGAGACTGACTCGAGTGTCAAGGACTTTCCATAATGGTTAGTTTTAGAATGTAAGGGAGTCACCGAAAATTTAAATCAAATCTCTAAGCCCTGAAACTAAGAGTCTTTTGAGAGAGAGAGAGAGAGAGAGAGAGAGAGAGAGAGAGAGAGAGAGAGAGAGAGAGTGGGCCAAAGGACAACAAGTGAGGATTTTGGGGATCAAACTCAGGTCATCAGCTTGGCAGGCAGTGCATTTACACAGGGAGCCATCTCCCTCACCTTGAAACTCCAGAGTCCCAACAGGCCTCCACAAGCACAGGCTGGCAGTAAGGAAGAAAGGCTAGAGGAAGAATATGTACTTTCTCAATCCGTGAAAGTTGGAGACCTCTTCCTGCTGGGCATCTTGACCCTGGACCTTCACTGAAGTCAAGGAGGGTGGTCCACCAAATCCCTTCTTTACAGCTTTAGGCTGAACAAGTGTCAGCAAGGGTGTTGCACTGTGGTCAAGAGAGAGAGACATTCTCTCACAGAAGTCCAGATCTGAGGAAACCTGTCCAGATACTCTTTCCATTGAACTCATCACTAGTTACAGAGTGGTTGTGTAGCTTATATTACAAACTCAGTTTTCTTTGCTTTGGGGAAATTCCTAGGTTTCCTCCTATGTAGACAAGATCTTTAGAGCTAAGCGAACCAAAGATGTATCCCCAGCTGACTTGAATCGGGTGTTTAAGTAATAAATTTTTAGGATTTTAACATATATTCTCATCTGCAGTATAGAGGTAAGATTCCAAAGTGTAACCAGTTTAAGTTTATGATCAATGGAAATAAAACTATGAAAGCAAAATCCTCATGGCAGATTATTAGCTATACTATCTATGGTATAAGCGTAGCACAGCAGATTTATATAGATATTTTTGTTGTCTCTAAACACCGCTCTTTTCCCCTGATGTTCTTCACTTATATACCATTGTAAGTCTCAAACTAAAACCTAATCAGAGTAATACTAATACAAACCAAATTTTTTCTATTTATTTTCCGAAGTTTCCCCTCCCTCCTCACTTCCCAATTACACACACACACACACACACACACACACACACACACACACTCCTCCCCTCTATCCCTTCCTCTTCCACTGTTTCTCTTCAGATACAGACAGGTCTCCCATGTAAACCAAATTTTTTTTAAACCATATCAAAGAGGTGCTGGGGATCAGTTGGTATCATGCTTGCCTAGCGTGCATAAGTTCCTGGGTTTCCATCCCCAAAACCACATAAAACCTGGTAAAGCAGTGCCTGCCTCATGCTTGTGATTCCAGCTCTGGAGAGAGTAAAGGCAGAAGGATCAGAATACAAGGTCATCCTCAACAAGATTGAGGCTCACCTAGGCTGTATCAGACCCTATTTCAAATATAAAAGCAGGGGAAGCAGGCTGGAGAGATGGTTCGGTGATTAATAGTGTGCATGCAGAGGACCTGGATTCAGTTCTCAGCACCCACTTCAGGTAGCTTGCACTTGCCTCTAGTTCCAGCTCCAAGAAGGCCTGATGCCTATGGCCTCCAGAGGCATCTGCACTTGCATGTGCATACACACACACACACACACACACACACACACACACACACACACACATACTTATTTAAAAATTATATAAATTGAAAAAAACCAAACCACTAGAGATTTGCTTATTTTTCTCAGACTCTCCAGGCAAACAAAATCAAATCATTGACAGTAAACATCAACTATGCATGTACTTTAGGCACATATTCATTAGGTAAGAATTGTGCACACATACACACACCCTGGTATAAATCTGTAATGAGCCTATGAGCTAAGGTCATCATGTTCTCCGTAGTATGGAGCTTGGAGAAAGTCGGTTATGATGTTCCATCTAAACGACACTGCGCCTAAATTAGGTCCCAATCATAGTCATTTCTCTTATAGATTAGATCAGACTGTGAAGTGAGCCAGCGGATAACATACCGAATCTCTGGAGCGGGGATTGATCGGCCGCCTTACGGAGTGTTCACCATCAACCCTCGGACCGGGGAAATTAACATCACCTCAGTGGTGGACAGAGAGATAACTCCACTGTTCCTGGTAAGTCTCAGCAGCTTTTATTTGTTTGTGCTATTTTTTTCTCCTTTTTTAAAAAAGAAAGTAAATCAAGTCTGTGGATAAAAAGAAAATAGAATGAAACAAGTGAGGGTCTTGAAAGAAAGAGAAGAGTCTGAGCGAGCCAAGCTGGTGTCCCATGTGTTACATCTGTTTAGGAACAAGTTCAAAGGTTAGGCTCCAGTATAGTCTGAATTTGGGGAAAATGATATTTCTTGGCATGTGTCTTCATATATTTGCAAGCACATTGTTTGATTTGCCTTGGTGGAGAAGGACAGCTTTTCTCTGACTTTGCACAGATCCATTGCCGTGCTCTGAACTCACGAGGGGAAGACCTGGAGAGGCCTCTGGAGCTCAGAGTCAAAGTCATGGATGTGAACGATAACCCCCCGGTCTTCACTCAGAATGTGTACACAGCCAACATTGAAGAAAACAGCGACGCCAGTGAGTGGACCACCACCCTTTTGCTGCGTTATGTCTGTTCACTTTCTCTACTCAAAAGCTTTGGAAGATGGAAATGCTGGCTTACTCAAATATCAGAAAAAGCCAAGCTCCATTTTCAATAAACCCCAAACATTCTAACACAACTCAAATACAAACATGGACGGTTAAAATCCTCGCTATCCTCTTCTCTGTAGATGATTCTCACACGTGCAGATGAGCCAGGGCTCAGCGTCAGTCTTGGAAAAGGGTGGGTTGACTTAGTCTGAATGTGAGCAGAAGAAACCTGAAACTAAAACAGACTCCATTCTGATCTGTGGCTGGAGAGGTCCCAGCTGAGCCACACTAGTGAGCTGTGGTGCAGGGGCATTGTGTCAGTCAGAGCCACTACAGAGAACATTCCTGCCTTCAGGTCGAAAGTGACGTTCTGTTCTCTCTCCCTCTCTCCCTTCCTTACTTTCTGCCTTTTCTCCCATGTTTCCCCATCCTGTGTAATTCCAAGTCTCGTGCCTCCCCTAACTTTCTTTGTCTTCCTTTTTTTTTCTTCCTACTCTTCTCTGCTGTTGTTACTTTCCTCTCTCTCCTCCCGCGTTAACTACTTCCACCTCTGCCCACCCCACCAGTATTCCTCAGCCTTTCAATCCTGCACCTCACATTATACCTCGAAATGCATGTCAGAGTCCATCTTAGCAAGTTTGAGAAGAAAGGCAGATCAACACAGGTGTTTTGAACACGCAGACTGAGGAAGCATGGAAAGGCAGAAGATTTTGTCTAAGAGGCAGAGAGTGCAGGGAGACTCTGGCCTTGGCTTCCTTGCTGACTTCCTCAGAGCCGCCTTGGTGAACCAAGAGGAGAAAGCCACAACCACTCTCCCTGCAGCTACCACCTCCTCCTCCTGTGAGCACAGCTTCTAAATAATAACCTACAGGACCAGGCTACACCTTCACAAGTCCTGAAGTCCTGGTGCCCCTGCCTTTTCTCTTCAAGGGCACCAAGATTCTCTGCAGTGGGGTCTTCACTTTGAGGTCTGGGAAGCGAAATATCTGCCAGTCCTGGAAAAATCAACCCTGTAGATAGATGATGACAGTGGGGATTGGCCACAGGGCCTGTTCTTTCTCTGCATGAATAATTAAGAACGCCTTATATTTCTCTGACTATATAGTTTTTATTTTGATAAGTTATCTTCTAGTGTAAACAGCCATAATTCTGTTATTAGTGACATTTAACAACATACATATTTGCCAGGTATCAGGACACATGCCTTTGATCCCAGCATTCAAGAGCCAAAGGCAGGCACATCTGTGAGTTCAAAGTCAGGCTGGTCTATATGAGTTCCAGGACAACCAGGGCTCTATAGAGAGACCCTGTCTCAAACACACACACACACACACACACACACACACACACACACACACACACAAGCAATAAATGGGTGTAATGTTGAATTTAACTAAGTTATCAACTTCTTAATTAAGCAATATAAAATAATTTCACATTTCACAAGGCCATGGTAAAAACAAATCTGATAAAATTACTTCCTTTGGCTTTATGATAGTCTACTAAAGTTTTTCATGTATTAAGGACCACTAGTTTGTTACTAACTTATCATTAACAGAATGAAATAATAGTCAAGAGTTTGATGTGTGAACTACTGCTGTGTCTGTAACCATTGGTGTAGGTGATGGGATTCCCTGGCCGAAGCTACAGTAACATACTCTCAAGGAAAGACCTACCCCTCTTTATACCTAATGACTTGAGGGATTGATTCTAGTAGAATTCCAACCACTCTCTCCCTTCACCTTTACCTATAGATGCACTTGTGGTAAAGTTAAGTGCCACAGATGCAGATGAAGACAATCACTTGAATTCTAAAATCGCCTACAAGATTATCTCCCAGGAGCCTGCTGGTGCACCCATGTTCATGGTGAACAGGTACACTGGAGAAGTCCGCACGATGTCCAATTTCCTTGACAGAGAGGTAACGCCTTCTGTGAATGAGTGGTAACAGAGGGTTTGGTTTTGGAAAAACAAAGATAAAATGGTTTGTGCATGTCCTTAGTTCAATGCACAAGAGGCATGAAAAAATACTTGAATCAATTTTAATAAAAATTAAATGATCACTGATAAATATTTCATTTTATTCATCAATTTAATAAAACATTGGGTTTGGGTTGTGTTGGAGTCACAGGACCTAAGCCTCATGATTCTCCTTCATTCTGACTAAGCAACACAGTATGTACAATCTACTCGTGAGAGGCTCAGATCGGGATGGAGCCACAGATGGGCTGTCCTCCGAATGTGACTGCAGAATCAAGATTTTGGATGTCAATGATAATTTCCCCATCCTAGAGAAAACTTCAGTAAGTTATTAAATTAATAACTTGTCAGTAATTAGTTTGTTTTCATGCTTATTCAGAAGCCTGGCTGTTACAGTGTGGAAGGACTCGGCTTTCTCACATAAACCTTAGCATTTCTTATGTATAGTAACACTCCTATATATTTTTATTTTTATTTTTATTTACATTTTATTTACTTTGTGTGTGTGTGTGTGTGTGTGTGTGTGTGTGTGTGTGTGTGTGTGTTATGTGTCAGCACACAGGTGCCATGGTGCACATGTGGAGAGAGGACAGCTTTCAGGAGTTGACTCTCTCCTTCTACCATAAGGGTCCCAAAATTCAAACTCTGACTGATAGTCTTGACAGCAAGTGGCTCTACGCGCTGAGCCACCTTTCCTGCCCCTGTATACGTATCTTTGACTCACTCTTCCAAGTAAACCTCCTTTGTAAAAACAGTCTACTCCACATGCTCTATTCACAGAAATGTGGGGAATTTGTTGATGCAATAAAACAAGAACAGTATTTTTGTACAGGCGTTACAACTTGCTGAATTAATTATGAGTCCCAAATATCCTTTACTCCCACTCTCACATTTATCTTAAAGTATCACAAAATCAGGACTAAGGATGTAGTCCACTTGACAGAATGGATCCCTGGGTTTGACCCCTAAACACCACGTAGTATGAGTGTGGTGGGGCAGGCCTGTAATCCCAGCTCTCCATAGGCAAAAGCTAGAGGATCACAGGACCAAGGTCATTCTCAGCTACATAGAAAATTCAAGACTAGCCTAGACTGTGTGAGACTTTGACTAAAAAAAAAAATTACAAAACCCAAATAATAGGGCCAGGAATGGCTTGCAACCCATTTTATAAAACTGTATCTTCTTCATTCATCCCCCATGCTGTCTTAAACTGTGCTGGAACAGTGAAGGAATAAAGAATGCCAATGAAGAGTTTCTGACCCACAAAGTCCAATGTGTTTACTATTTGGTCATTAACAGATTTTCTTTTAATGTATAATTACTTATTTAAAAGAGGAAAGTAAGTCAAAAGTAAATAAGAAAAAAATGAAATTCCAATAGGATATTGATTTCACATGTACAATTTGAAATGAATTTTATTATATGATACAAAAATCACTGGCATAGTATTTTAAAAGATAATTCTATAATACTACGTCTCTTTATTCCTTTAAAAATTCATGCCATAGACTTGACCTCTTTATTCTAGTACTCAGCAAGTATTGAAGAAAATTGTCTGAGCTCAGAACTGATACGATTACAAGCCATCGATCTTGATGAAGAAGGCACAGATAACTGGTTGGCCAAATATTCAATCCTCTCTGGCAATGATGGGAACTGGTTTGAAATCCAGACAGATCCACGAACCAATGAAGGCATTTTGAAAGTGGTCAAGGTAAACATGGGGTCCCTAAGGTTCCCTTCCAAAGAAACTCTAAGTCATTCTTAGACCAAGATTATGCCTTCAAAAAGTTCAGCACCTGAAATAGTCTTCATATCCATGAGTTTTCTGGACTGTGATGAAGGAGTCTTCCAGACTAGCAACACAATATTTATTAGCAAGAAAAATAACGCTACCTCATTCTCGTGGTACTCAATATTTCATTGAGACAGTAAGAGAGTCCCCTCAAAGTAGCACATGTCCATCAGTAGCACAACAAATAGTGAGGCCAGCATGGGATGTAAAACTCAATCAGGGAGTGGGGTAAATATGAAATACTGCTGAGATATGAAAGGGTGAAGTCCTTCTGATCCAGGTTGGTCTGAAAAGTTTTCATGCAGCAAACAAGGGAACTGAGAAACCTCTCAGGGGGCTTGCTGATGTCATAATGAAAAGAGCAAACACTAGTCTTTATTACGCATTACAATATTCTACACCTGCTGTTATACTATAATCTAACCCACACAAAATTTCTGGACAGAAAATTTGTGATTCCTTTTTATAAAAATCAAAACAAAAATCAAAGATCAAAGTGTCTCAGTTGTCCTGGGTGGCAAATGACATAGACAGAATCCAACCAGATCTGTAGGATCCCAGTCCCAAGATGGTAAACCAGCATTCAAGAAAGAGCCAACGTTGCTTATTTTAGCTGCCACAACAGCGCTTCACAAACACTACCCAGCACACCCTATTTCTACAAGGGCTTTTCACTTGTAACCTTTCATATTCCCACATCAATCACTCTGGATCAAAAGACTGCATTCACCTTTCATCCAGAAAACTCAGTTCAAAGGTGACTTTTCTCAGGGTGTGGTGGCATTACTTATTTGAGTGTGCCTAAGAAAGGAGACATCTTGTCCACCAGACCAGTGCAACTAGGTTATAGCATCAGGCTGATGGTAATAGCATGGTTTTTTTTAGAATTGTTTGCATCATGTAAAATAATAACCATATGTTTGCTTACTTACATCATGCATATTGTCTCCTTTATTCTGTTATTACTACTTTAAAGAGAGTCTCAGATGTGGATTCTACAAAAGAGGTTTGAAACCTAATTACTCAGTCAATAATTCTGGGTGAATTTTGATCCATTCAGATTTACTTTTATTTTTTATAAAAAGTAGTGTCATTTTCCATTTTAAGGGTGTTTATGTAAAGAGTTGAAAATTCCAAAATATTATCTCAATTTTAAGTCACAGACTTAGGGATGGAGATGTAGCTCAGTGGTAGCACACCCATCTAGCATGTTCAAGGCCCTGGGTTCTATTCCTAACCCATAACAAACAAAGATAAACAAATAACAAATGAGCCTATAAACTTAACTAACCTATGTATGTGCAAAAGATTTAAGTGATGACATGTTTAAAACACATTGTATAACTAAAATTACTTCAATTTAAAAGTCAGAATTGCATAGTTCTAGGACTTTGACTGGTGTGTAGCCTCTTTACCAGGTTTCTTACTCTATCTTAAGGGGTCACTGGGCTAGGGAGACAGCACCATGGGGAAAGTACTTGCTGTTCACACGAGAGGCCTGGAGTTCAAATCCTCAGGTCATTTGGACATGGATGCCTGTCTGTAATCCAAAAACCATAGGAAACAGAGCCTGGGGGTCCTCAAGGCAAGCTGGCTAGCCAGACCAGCCAAAAGTTTCAAGTTCAGAGAAAGACTGGCTCAATATAAAAGGTGGGTAGCCACGGAGGAAGATACCCAACATCAACTCAGGTCTCCATGTGCACATATACATGTGTACCTACTCCATCCACGAAAACACACTTAAATGTGTCTGTGTACACCACATGTACATCCTCCTCCCAAAGAGAGAACCCGAGCTCAAACCTGTTTGTTTCTGTCCATCATTTCAGGCGCTGGATTATGAACAAATACCCAACATTCACCTCAGCATTGGAGTTAGGAATCAAGCAGAATTTCACCACTCAGTGGCATCTCAGTTCCAAATGCACTCCACCCCTGTGAGAATCCAGGTTGTCAATGTGCGTGAAGGACCCACCTTCCGCCCAAGCTCCATGACATTTAGTCTACGAGAAGGAGTAAGGGGAGACTCCTTAATGAACTATGTCCTTGGCACATACACGGCCATCGATACAGACACAGGAAACCCTGCAACCAATGTCAGGTATGACAAGTGCTTTTCTCACGCTTGCATGGCCATTGTTCATTCATGTGGTGTGTGCTATAAAATTTGTGTAGTATTTGGGGGATGGAGGTTTTTCTCTTGTTGCTGGTTTGAGGGGACTGACTATGACAGCATTTGGCATTTTCTTGGAATCGAAGAACATTTTAGTGGTAATGGGAACTCTAGCTGCTTATAGAGTAAGTGTGTCTGGAGAATGACTGCAACATTAAAGAGCTCCCAATGTTGCCATGAGAGTCTCTTTGATCCTTTGAGCTCAGCTGTACTACCCTGAACTAAGTCTGACTAGGTCACATTGTAGCCAGTAACACACCATAAAGCATGAGTCACTGCCTGTTCCCATAAAACCTGTGGCCAAATTTGAGATGAGTTTCAACTCTCTTCTTAATCTAAAAGAAAAAAGTAAACTAAAGAAACTGAAACATGGGTGTTTCAGAAATGTGGTGAACATAAAGGAGCCAAACAGGAAAAGAGAACATTAGGGCTCTGGACACAGAGACCATACACAAGTGCAAGAGAGTCTAGAAGTCACCATAAGTGGGTCTTCTCTTCATCCTCTCATCTTTATCTCCTCCTCTTCCTCCTCAGTGCTTTTAGAGTGAGCACATAACAATTCAATAATCTAATTGGCCTTGCAGCAAACTTCTGAAGTCTGCTCACACAAGGAAATGACAGAGGATCAGATGAAGGAAGTGAGGGTGTGTGGTCTCACATGCTAGAAAACCAAATATTCTTCCACTCAGCTCAAGTCTCCATCACAAGACCCAGATAGAGAGGTGGATAAGGACTCCCACACACACCTGAGCAGACAGACACTCTGAAACCAGCCTGCCCCGAGCCTACAGCCAGCAAGCAGAGTCTGCCATGCCTGAAAAGAAATAGTATTTGTTTTTCAAACTAGATAGAGTATATTTGATATAACTCAGTATTATTAATTAATAAGTGGGCCTGAGATATATTCATACATTTTACTATATAGCTGAAAATCTAGAAGAGGAATGATGAAATTTTGCTGTCAACCTAACACACTATATTTAATACGGTATTCTCACTGAGATTGACACACACACACACACACACACACGTACATTTTATAATTTAAGACAATGATGAATCAAACAAACACAATAACACAATGTGGGTTCATTGCATGGCAGATCTTGTGTGATTTAAAAGTGCTACCTTTCACAGAAGCATAATGATGAACTTGTTTATTTAAAAACAGGTATATCATAGGGCATGATGCAGGCAGCTGGTTAAAAGTTGATTCAAGGACTGGTGAGATACAGTTTTCTAGGGAATTTGACACGAAGTCAAAATATATTACTGACGGGATATATGCAGCAGAAATCCTGGCTATAGATGGTAAGAAATTTCTTTTCAACTTTAATATGATTCATACTATTATATGAACTATTAATACAACTATTCTAATGTTGATAGTTGTGTTAGTCAAAATTTATTAGTTTGTGGTATCGTAAAGCTTACCGAAAGTTTTAAGCACATTAGATTAGGAGCTAAATAAAATATGGAGAGAAATCAATTACACTCATAATCGTAATTTATATTTAAGCCATAATTTATCTCACTTAGTTCCAAAACAGAATCATGTGTGGTTTATAGTATAAAGCATAAAAGTTAGATATGTATAAATAAAAGTTTGTTTCTATTTATGACCACAGAGCTTGAGTATGGCTAATCTCACTTGTGGAGTATGCTAGGAATGCTTTTGTGACAGTCAGGAGTACAAGCTGTGCATGAAGTTCATTACAGGGTCACCTTGGTGGGAGGCAGTGTGCTTGAGAGTATACTTAGTTTAGATTCACCTGAACTGAGTCATGATGAGAAACCTGCCTGTTACTTAAGTAGACACACTGTCCACTGTAAAATGCTTTTGGCCAAAAATTTTTATGCAAAAATTACATGGAATTAATTTGCAATTCAGCCCCTTCTCGCACAGGAAAACCTATGACAAATTCCTTTTGGTGACTAGCAACAGGAATTTGTTTATTTGTCGATAATCAGTGATTCTCCAGAACAGTGCTGAGAAAGCCAGCTGCTACAGAGACAAACCAAGTGAAGTCAGTAGGAAAGAAAACAGGGAAATGTCCCAAATGCAGGCCTAAGGGAAGACAGGGGTTAATGAACAGCTGTGTCTGTCCTTCACGGTATCCAGAGAGAAAGATGAATGAGCAAAGGCAAGCTCAAAAATAAAGGCATGAGGAAGTCCAAGAAATGAGCCACACTTCTGGTCTCATCCTAAGAATAGCTCTTAACAGTCAGATCACTGATATACCTAACATTGTCTTGCTTATTTAGGTCAAGATTTTGTAGAATCTAACCATGTTGATCATGCCTTGGTTACACATGAAAATAATCTGCAATAAGTAGAATAAAAAAGATAATTATGACATAAGAATGAATAGAAAAGGTGATAGCAAAATGCACCAGAAGACTGGAGTTTCTTACCTAAGCCCAGGACCCATGTAGGTACAAAGCATCATTATCTGGCAGGTTATCTTTGCACCAGGATGTGTAGACAGTCAGCAAGCAAGGAGGCAGCAGTGCTGGAGAGCAAGCTTTGTGAACAACAGCTTCAGCTCTGGTTGACAAGTCACAAGGCCACCGGTTGGCTCCAGAGGACCAGAGAATGACAAATAGAGCAACCTGTGGAAGACTATAATGGGCCTCTAAAAACAGAGTAAGCAAATAGAGACTAGCAAGTCTCATGAGGATAAAGTACATGAACAGAATCACATGGGATAAGGCAGACTCTTGGTTTCTCACCACTTAAGTATACAAAAACATCTTTGGGGCAGGCAAGATGGCCCGGTGAGTAAAGGTGCTTGCCACCAAGCCTGATGACCTGACACACAACTAAATAAACAAATGTAATAGAATATTATCTTTAAGATTAGTGCATTAACATTTTATACAATGATTTACCTGGCTAACCTAGAGAGGGTAACATCTAGAGGATAATATCTAAATTTTCAAATAAGAAAAGTAAGGCTCCCTGCAGTGTGAAAGCAATACTTTATTCACTATAACACAGCTTAAAGAAGGAAGTGGTCTGTATTCAGAACCCAATGTCAATACTGTGGGGGTTTTTCTAGTGAATTACATTGAGCAATACTTTTTTCAAGTAGACTAGTGGGAAAATGGATGTTTTATTCCTAGAAATGTCATTATAGAGAGAAATAAACTAAAATTCTCACCAACAAAGAAAACAGAAGAAACATATGCAAGCAATTATTTACCACCACCACCCATAATAGCTCTGAATACTGTTCCATGCACAGAGCCAGTCAGACCCTGAGTAGGGAGACTGACCACAGCTGTGGGGTCCACCTCATTAGGACAGGAGGAGAAGAGCAAAGGATGGATGTTCTTTGAAGGACGTGTCATCTTCCATTTCCATCTCTGTTGAGATGAATGGAGTGAGAGGAAGAGAAAATACATCTTTGCAGAGGTGAACAGTACACATGAGAAGAAAGGCTGAAAGGATGTTGGAGAAGCCACAGTGACTGAAGAGACTCAAGCAGGCATAAAGCGTCCCACCTCACACGTCACTCACACTGTTCATACTTCCTGTGGGACATGAACTGAACTCTTCTCCCTGACATTGCTTACCCTAACTCCCATGATGCTCTCCTTTTCAGATGGCTCTGGGAGAACAGCCACCGGAACCATATGCATTGAGGTTCCTGATGCCAATGATTACTGTCCAGTCATTTATGCTGAAAGACGGAGTGTGTGTGTGGATGCCTCGTCTGTCAGGATCTACGTCAGTGATCATTCTTTCGGGTCTCCCTTTACCTTTTGTGTGGTTGACGAGACATCAGACACAGCTAGCATATGGAATATCAGATCAATCAATGGTAAGTGGGATGGAAGTTGCTTGCACTTGAAACTCCAGAGCAAAGCATTAATCAAATAGCTAGTTGGTTAGTCAAACACAGTTCTCTGTCTTTTTCTATGACTTAGTCACATTAAAAGAAAAACTTTCAGGTATACTACACATTTTGGGGAAAATTAATCTCGGGAAAAAACAATACTTCAATACTGCAGTTATAAACTATAGTGTGTAAATGCCAGCTAATTAATCATCATCAAGTAGGCAGTAAATCAATGTTTAATCACTTGAAATAAACAGACTATTTGACTAACTCACCAAAGGTCACAATTCCCTACATTAAATAATTCCAGGCAAACACACAAATGTCTCTGACATCCTCGTGTCCTGCAGAAAATCACTCACTTTCTCCTCACTGATGAAATTGTTTCTATAATGAGCTATGAGTTCATTTTTACTTATAAAGTTAAAAATTAACATCCGAATTGCCAAATATTACAGAAACAGTTGAAGAGACAGACAGACCAGGGTCCGGACATGTTACTAATGTATGTGCTCTCAGACGTGGCGGTACAGGCTACCGCTGATGAGAGAGTGACTTAGGCGACATGGTCCTGACCTACATGGACAGCCTTCAACTCTGGACTTAAAGACACAGAACTTGGAGGGAGGGGCTGAGTCTGCCTTGGGCATCAGAAAAGGTGACTCCCAAGGAGTTTTAATCTGTTTCCTGTGTCTTCCTTGTTCTTCAGAAACCTCTGCAATCCTTATGACTGAACAGACTTTGTCTCCAGGAACTCACCGAATCCCCATCCTCGTGACGGACAGTCACAACAGAGCGTGTGAACTGCCACAGACTGTTCTGTTAGATGCCTGTTTTTGTGATGACCATCACATGTGCTTGTACTCCAGCACCACAGGCATCTACAGTGGGGACCCCATCTGGGTAACAGAGGACACATATGGGACTGGCACTGATGATGGAGTCAGACAGTCAAACGTCAGACTTGGACCAGCAGGGATTGGCATGATTATCTTGGGTCTCTTACTACTTCTCTGTAAGTACTAAAAGCAGTCTCTTTACAGACACGTGGGGCTGCTAAGTTCCTTGGCCATTTCTCTCTGGTATCTGCAGCTGTCTTGGGGCTCACAAGGGCTTATACCTGTTTGATAACAATAACTACAAAGACCAGGGTTAGTGATCTTCCTAAATACTGAAAATATATGTAAATAAGTATAATCTGCAAGAATATAGAATAAATCCTATAACAGAAACCTCATCAAAATATTTCAAAGCAGAAAGGCAAGAACAAGAAACTCAAAAGATGGGAATTATGGAAATTTTTACAGAAGTAGATTTGAGCTGGGCCCTGAAAGTTGAGGAATTTCTCCGAACAGTGATGCATATGAGTAAATCTAAAAGGCAATCAAAGACTAAGAAGCATTCCAAGTAAACACAGAAGGGCTGGGGGTGAAACCCAATGGAATACATACAGCAAGCCACTAGTGAGACCCTGTGTTCAGTCTTCAGCACCAAGGAAACAAGAAACAATAGATTGGGGAAAACACTGGAGGGCTTAGCACATGGAGGAAACAGAAGAAGAAAGGGAGCAAGGGCCAGCGTGAGGCACTTGTGTGATATACCTGGAGCATTAAGTGTTCCAGGCTCTGGTCACGGGCAATGAGGGATCAGTGATCACTGTGCCCTTGAGTGAGCTGCTCCCTCTGATAGTGCAGGGTCCAGGGAGGCTTCAAGAAGCCTCAGACTCTATCCTAAGACCCTGGTCCAAGGAATGGCGAAGCCACTGAGCAAAACTCTCAAAAGGAGGCTCACCTTTCCCTGTGCCTTGTTTTTAAAGATGCAGGTCTTCAAAAGAGAGTTTAATCACATATTTTAGACTGCTACTAAAGTGTTTAGACTTCATGGGGAATCCAGCACTGATTAAGCTCACTGAACTATGTATGCTGTTGACATATGTTTGTGAATGAGCACAAACTAAAATGCTTTCATTTTGAAATATAAGAAAGTAACATCTGATGTTTGGATCGATTTTCTTAAAATGATCTATGAATTTTCAAGGATTACAAAAATCATGAATGATTCTCAAAATATCTTTGGTAATGTCCCAGAACCTGACTAAAGGTGTCTTACCTGACCTAAGGCATCTCACCTGACCTATGGCATCTTAGCAGTCATAATAAACAACTTCAAAATCAGTAGTTCTCAAAAACACACACATACACACACACACACACACACACACACACACACACACACGAATTTCTGAAAGATCTTTGCAAGGATTCATGTCTGACTCATAACCCAAGATGGAACCTTAAGCCCTCACAAACTAGGCTTTAAAACCCACTATCAACAACGATTTCATCAGGCTACATATCCTGGGGAAAGGTCAAAATTCAAATTTCAAGATGCAGCTTCCATTGGGTATATGTAATTCCTGAAACCTCCTAGAGTTGAGATGTCTTGTGGGAAACTGTCATAAGTTGAGGACCATCCATGTGTATACCCAGTGAGTAGGTGCATAGTATCCATAGATATGTACAGATTTTCATGCATGTATATGGGAGACTAGAAGTCAGAGAACTGAGTCTGAATCCTGAATATGTCACCAGTTGGCTCAGAAATCCTGGACTCCAGGGAGAATTGGTCCTTCCTTTCAAATCATTTAGTGAAGTCTGGACTGCAGAGCCCCACACCCTTTCTGCTTCTGGCTCTCAGGTCCCATGTGATTCAGTGATTCGATGGTGTATTTATAAACATGGACAGTCACATCTGATACTTGATTCTCTGATGAGGAAGTATCTGACACATTGTCACCTTTGAATTTACCCTGGTTCCAGTTATGGGACCACAAAAAAGTGACTCCCTGACAGGGCAGTGGAGGTTAACTCTCGTCATTTTCTTGGCCAGTATCACCTCTTTTACTGCTCATTTGCTGTTGCAAGCGAAGACAGCCAGAAGGCCTGGGGACAAGATTTGCCCCTGTGCCCGAGGGAGGCGAAGGAGTGATGCAGCCCTGGAGAATAGAAGGAGCCCATCCTGAAGACAGGGTGAGTGGGCTGCCACTTCCCACAGAGTGCAGGGTGTCAGCGGGAATTCAACCTGCCTGGACAATTCCAGGCCAAGGCAACGTCTCAGCTTTCAAGTGAAGAATATGAAATATTTATTTTAGAATCTGTTTTTCTTTCAGGATGTGTCAAACATATGCGTACCCATGACGGCGTCTAATACCCAAGACCGCATTGACTCCTCTGGTCAGTTGACACCAATTCTGTTTTCCTTTCTAAGATTTACAAAATTATTCTGTCAAACCAGTCTCAAGGGAAAGTCCTTATATATTAGCATGCATGTGAGTCTCATTCCGAGGGTAAGTGAATATCTGAGGTGGCTGCTCAATTGATTTTAATCTGAAGTTATAGTTAAGCAAAGCATAATGCTACCATTTAATAGGCAAAGTCTGAAACCATCATTGAAACTTAGCTCCTAGCTCTGCCACAAGACCCAGCCTCTCTGGACATACATCCTCCTCCTTGAAATGAAAGTTATATAGCAATTGATGTTGTAATTATAATTCTATATATAACAAGATTTTTTAAATTCTTTATGAAGCATTGATTTAAAGATCTTTTTAAAACCACATATATATTATATAAAATATATAAGCATACAGGTGTTAGGTATGATGTATATACATATGTATACATTTTCCTGTGTGCTACAATGTATATAATTAGAATTAGAATAGTGCCTGGAATGTGGCAGGTTATTGTAATGATTACCTATAATAAAAGTTATTTAACGAAAAGGGAAGAAAAGAGAAACAGCAAATGTATGTGTTCTTTGAACAATAAGCTGAAGAACACTCTTTAAATTCATGTGTGCTTGGCCCACACCAGTGTCTTATACATCCCATACAGCACAAAATACTTAGAAGTACTTCGCAACTGGGAATGACTGAACCCAGCAGGAGCTGTCCAGTTCTAGAGAAGACATGAGATTTTTCAGTGATGATTCCTTAGTACCCAAAACCTGGTACTTCCATGCAAAGAATTATGCGTTGTTTTCAAGTGAGCCAGCTCTCCAGTGCACATGCAAATGAGAACTGAAGATTTGGCTTCTGGGAGCAGCCTGGTCCTTGCTTTAGCACCATAGGTTGTGCCCTCTTAAGTGGGCTGGGACATAGGGATTGCTGTGCCTATGCAGACCCCGCACCGGCTCTACCTTCTGTATCTTTAAATATCCAGGAAAGGTTGTGTGCATGAGAATGGGCCATGCCCCATAGCTGTCTCTCTCAGTATCACTTCCTTTGGTCAAGTCTGAAAATTCTGATCATGCGTTGCCTATCTTTCTAGAACCAGTTCTGTGCTATATGGGGGGAGGGGCTGACAGTGTTCTGTGAGCATAAGCCGTCCAGGCAACTTGGGCACCATCATGGAAACACCCTGTCTTTCCAGAAATCTACACCAATACTTATGCTGGTGGAGGAACAGTCGAAGGGGGTGTGTCAGGAGTGGAGCTCAATACAAATGCGGGGACAACAGCAGGCCTGGTGGCTGGAGGAGCAGCAGGGACCCTGAGGAAGAGAAGCTCAACCATAGGGACGCTTCGGGAATACCAAGACACCGGCATGAACATGGCCTTCCTGGACAGCTACTTCTCTGAGGTAAGACTTGAAATGTGTCACCATAGGAGTAGAAATATGTTCAGTTCCTTTTTAACCCTTTCCCAATCTTGAATTAAAATTTTTTCCAATTCTTAAAAGACCTAAGCCAATTTGCAACAGTGTTTAACATCTAACTATTGTGAAAATGCCAGCATTCCCATCATCCCTTGCTTCCTTTTCCTTAACATCTTCCCTTTTGTTTCCTTTTGATTACTCCCTTTTATTGCCATAGCAACAACAGAGCAAAAGGATCCGAGAGAGAACATCAAAACTGCATTCACGGTGCCCTTCTTGTTCTCCAGGTGGATCCAATTCAGGGAAGGAAGGACAGGGCAGTGGTGCAGCTTAGTTGGTAGAGTATGCTAGACAGATACTCTACCATACACAAGACCCCGGGTTCAGTCCCCATCACAAACCAGACTCTGTGGTGCACATCTGTAATCCTAACATTCAGGAGGTGGAGGTAGGAGGATCAGAAGTGTAAGGTCATTCTCAGCTATGAAGTTCCAAGCCAGCCTGGGATAGACGAGAACCTGTCTCAGAATAATGGTGATGATGAGAAGAATATTAAAATAATAGCAATAATAATAATAGTTACTATTACCATTCTCATTATTAACATTGTTATTGTGGTAGGAAGGGGAACAAAGGGATTTAAAACTTGATTATGCATTATCTCAGCTTGGTGACAGAGAAGAGCTTAGGGCTCCTCTTCTCAGTCTAGGATCCTCCTTTTGTATCCCTAAGAAAAAAGTGTCAGGGTTCTGTCAGAATGCCAAAGAAATGCTCCAAGATACTGAGTTGTTCTAATAGGGCGCCATAAACAGTAAATAAGGTTGGGCTAGGGAGATAGATCAGCAGTTAAGAGCATTAGCTGATCTTCCAGAGAATCTGAGTTCAATTCCCAGCACCCCCATGGTGGCTCACAACCATCTATAACATCAGTACCAGAGGATCCAACACCCTCTTCTGGCACCAGGCATACATATGGTACACAGATATACATGCAGACAAAATGCCCATAACATAAAAAAATCAGAAAAAAAATTTAAAAGAGTAGATAATTTCTGATATTGGGAAAGTTTACTTTGTTTAACAAGCAATACATTTTTATCTATCTCCATTAGACCAGCTTATTACTCAAATGCTAATGCATGAATTTCACCATTGCTCTTTGATGGAAAAAGTCTGAGCATGCTGTGGTTTAAACTACATGAAGCACCTGTGCTGCTGTGCACAGGACCAGACTCTTCAGCATTCCATCATGGACAAGGAGGTACCCCGAGGCCCCACCCCTACATAAAGATCCATTGGCAGTTAGTGGCAGAAGGAGGAAATGGACATTTCCTCACGTATGTGCTCACAAGTGAGTAGTCCATGCTCCCGCAAATACTCCTGTTACCTGTGCTTATACAAGCAACCCCAACTCAGTATATGAAAACCATTAAAAGCCATGAAAGCAGCAAGGAGACTAGTCAGGAAGAAAATGAGGTTCAGAGGCAGTGGGAGGGGATAAGAGATAGTAATGAGGACAGCCATAATCACAATACATTGTACACATGTATGAAAGTATAAAAAATAAGCAAAACATTTAGTAGTTAAATAGTATTGCAAAACTTATACTGTATGTGAATAATATTAACTATTAAATAGTGGATCAACGTTGCTAATCAGTTTAGTCAACAAGTAGGCTCAAATTACATGTGTCCCAGAAATATTTTAAGTCACTCAGGAAATCATAACTATATATTAAGGACCTTCCACTCCGGCCACTAACTAGTGTTCCATGCAAGTTGGGGCTGTTAAGGGGTTATGATGTACAATCTCTCATTTCTAGTGGAGGAATGCAGAGTCAGTCCGACACACAGCACATGAGAAGCAGTGTTGTGTGAAAGATGTGATTGACTTTGAGATTTTATTCTTTAGCTATTTGGGACTTGATCATGCATCTCATCTCTGTCTGTCTCTCTGTCTCTCTGCAACTCTGTGTCTCTGTCTCTGTGTCTCTGTAACTCTGTGTCTCTGTCTCTCTCACTGTCTCTGTCTCTCTTTCTCTCTGCCATATTTAGTTATTTTATAATATAAAAAGAGGTCAGACTATATCCGGTGACATCCTGCAGTCTCTTAGGATCCCATGGGAAGCCACATATGGTGGCACACATCTGTAATCCCACATGTGTAAGAGAGTTTGAAGCCAACCTGGATAACATAAAAAGGCCCTGCCTCAAAAGAAACATTGAGCCAAACAGAAGCATGGATGGGGCAGGGAGTTATGAAGTCTCACCCTTAGCTGAGGAGCTACAGGCAAGTGATGGCCGCTAGGGGAGGGAGTCAGTTTTCTAATTTTTATTTTATTTTATTTTATTTTTGTTTTGTTTTGTTTTGCTTTGTTTTTCGAGACAGGGTTTCTCTGTGTAGCTTTGCGCCTTTTCCTGGAGTTCACTTGGTAGCCCAGGCTGGCCTCGAACTCACAGAGATCCACCTGGCTCTGCCTCCCGAGTGCTGGGATTAAAGGGGTGCGCCACCAGTTTTCTTTAGAGATGCAGCCCCAGAGAGGGGGATCTTACTCCAGGAGATGGTGCCACAGCAAGGACTCTACGTTTTTACAAAGAAAACAGGAGGTTGAGAGAGAATAGTGATGGAGGAGGGAGGAGGAAGAGGAATTGGAGAGAAGAGAATGAGAGATTTGATCAAAACACATTGCATGCATGTATGAAATTATCAAACAATAAAAATAACTTTAAAAGAGAAAATATGTTGAGTTTGAGATTGGAGGGGGAGAAAAGATTGAATGGAATCCTTTAGGGGCCGAAACAGGCAGGGGAAGCCGATTTGTGTCTACTTCCACCCACTGTTCTGAACAATTGGTCCACACCCCGTCTCCTTTATCTGTTAGGCTTCTGCTAATAGATGAAAGTCTTAAAAGTCCTTTTTAAAAGATCATTTGAAGCAAAGCATGGTGATACATTCCTATAATCCCACCCTCAGGAGTTTGAGGCAGGAGAAGGGTGAGTTGAAGCCAGTCTGAGCAGCACAGTGGGACTGTCTCAATGATAGTAATTTGAAAAATGCCACAGGGGTCATTTCTCAGATGACCTGATACCATCTTTGAGTGTTTTAAGCCACATAGAACTTCCAGAACATTCTGAGGAAAGTCTCTGACACTTAGAGAGATTTCTATCTTTGTATATGGCTTTGTCCCAAATTCACCTAATGTCTCTCTTTACATAAACATTTGGAGACCAGCAAAATGACCCAGCATGTAAGGGTGTGTGATGCCAAACTGGACAACCTAAGTTCGATCCCCAGGATCTGCATGTCAGTAGGAAAGAACCAACCTAAATGTTGTCCCGTGACCTCTGACCTCCATATGAATTTCACATACCCACACACATGCATGTAAATAAATAAATGTATAAGTATAAAAACATTTAGAAATAAATATTTGGAACATAAACACATTTTATTTCTCTGTCACCTCAGAAACAAAGAACTATAAATCCAAAAGATTTATATATTATCTGATTCAAAGCACATCATTTATTAGTTTTTCAATTAGAGAGATTCACACATATTCCTCAAATCCTATGCCCCATTAACACACATAATGATCTCCATTTTAAAACACAATAATTTAGTATTGTTTCATTTCTCAATTTAGTCCACAAAGTCTTTAAGTGAGAAATCTCTGGAGCATTGCTGTTATTGTTCATTGCTTGTTGTGAAGGAAAAGAAACCTCTAATTTCCTATCTTTCCTCCCAACTTAGAAAGCATATGCATATGCAGATGAAGACGAAGGCCGACCAGCCAACGACTGCCTGCTCATTTATGATCACGAAGGAGTTGGGTCTCCCGTGGGCTCCATTGGCTGCTGCAGTTGGATTGTGGATGACTTAGATGAAAGCTACATGGAGACTTTAGATCCAAAATTCAGGACTCTAGCTGAAATCTGCTTGGACACAGAAATTGAGCCATTCCCTTCACACCAGGCCTGTATACCCATCAGTACTGATCTCCCCTTGCTTGGGCCTAATTACTTTGTCAATGAATCTTCAGGAATGACTCTCTCAGAGGCTGAATTCCAAGCAGAAATGGAAGCAGCCTCTGAACCCATGATTCACGGGGACATCATAGTGACCGAGACCTACACCACTGCTGACCCATGTGTACAACCCACGACGATTGTTTTTGATTCTCAGCTCCCGTCCAATGTAGTCGTGACCGAAACCGTAATGGCACCTGTCTATGACGTTCAAGGAAACATCTGTGTGCCTGCTGAGATAGCCAACACACACAATGTATACTATGCTGAGAGAGTGGTGGCTAGCCCTGGGATGCCTGACATGGGCAACAGTAACATAGCTGATGCTTGTATGGGACCAATGATGAGTGGGGGTATTTTGGTAGGACCAGAAATTCAAGTGACACAAATGGTGAGCCCAGACATTCACATAAGCCAAACCATAGGCTCCAACTCCCCAATGTCATCTCAACGTCGAGTAACAAGATACAGCAACATACATTACTCCCAACAGTAAGTCCTTCATGGAGATTTTGTGCCTTAATGACCACCAACATATCCATCAAAGATAGTTAATGTGCTGTATTCAGTATTTTAACATTCAGCAAACACTCACACATTCTAGGTTCAACAGGACTCTTTGATGACAGCTTTCAGGGAATAAATATGACTACACACTTTAGATAATCCTCTTTTAGTTATTTCTGGTTGTCAATCATAGGCCAAAATACCCCCTGGAATCAAAGGTGCAGTAGCCTTTAGGTGCTGTCTAACAAATAGCACACAGCTCATGGTGCCAATCCTCGAAGTCCCATGGCTGAATCAACAACCTTGGAAAGACGTTGTAAATTTTTATCTGCATCTTCTACCCATATTTTTCTTTAGAGAAATATTTTGATTATTGTTTGAAATTCAGGCCAGGGTCACATAGTGAGACCTTGTCTCAAAAAATTTACTTCAAGGCTGCAGATGTAGCTCAGTGGGAGAGTGCATGTCTAGCATGCATGAACCCACAGGTTCAATCCCCAACACCAGAAAAAATTAACTGAAACAAATGACATGTAAACTTCTGAAAGGAAAAATGAAAAGGAATGTGGAGCAAGCGTCAATTGATACAAATTTGTGTTTTCTAAGGGTTTTGCAAGACAGGAAATATTAAGCATTATTATAACATGAAATACTCCTTGTATGAGGAGAGAGTTTGGAGCTAGAGGGGTGGCCCAGGGTTAGGAGCATGTATTGCTCTTGCAGAGAATCCAGACTTGTTTCCCAGCATCCAAACCGTGGCCCACAACCATCTGTAACTCCAGTTCAGGATGATCTGATGCTCTCTTCTGACCTTATTGGGCTCCAAGAATGTACATGGTACACATACATACATGCAGGCAAAACACTCAGAAACATAAAATAAATCTACGAGAGAGAGAGAGAGAGAGAGAGAGAGAGAGAGAGAGAGAGGAGAACAAGGAGGAGAGAGGAAGGAAAGTAGAAAGAGAAAAAAAGAAAGAAAGAAAGAGAGAGAAAGAAAGAAAGAAAGAAGGGAGGGAGGGAGGGAGGGAGGGAGGGAGGGAGGGAGGGAGGGAGGGAGTTTGTTAAATGGAATCATTCCTCAAAAGGATATATACAGGCACATATTCAAGTATATTTATATATAAATTTATTATACTTTATTGATTTATATTAATTGTAAATTGATTCAGGATCACACACACACACAAAATGACAACTGTTACTAGAAATTGTTCTTGAAGGATATATTAGCATTTTCCTGGTTACAAGAATTTTTTTCCTTACTTTTGCTAATTATGTCAACAAAAATATGACATATTATTTAATCAGTTTCTTTGCTCAAGCCATGTAGGTTTCATTTCTCCACCAGTTCTCCAGCCACACATATACAGTTCTTATGTTTTTAACAATATTTCCTTGGGGACTGCTAGGTTTTGAGCATTGGACTCGGCTCTCTTGGCTCTATGGATGTGGAAGCAAAGAGAACAGGCATGCCTGCCTCAAGGGACACAGTCGTTTCTAGACTTAACAGAAAAACTGAAAGGTATTATTTTGAATGCCTCCGAGAATAATTGGAGAACAGCTGAGTCTGTTACCAAATTGTGTTTCTCTTGCTAATACTGCTCACAATGCTGAGTGAATGAAATGGAAACATTTGACACAGAGTTCTTGTATTCAGTAGGCAGAAATCAGACTTAAGAAAAAGAAGTCATCACAGTAGTCTAATTTAATTCTGTAAAATATGTAAACTGTGCAGTAGAAACTATAATATGACTGGAAAGACAATGTAAATGAAATAAACTTCTTTTCAGGACTTATTCCTTCTAGAAAGAAATAGTGGGAAACCTTGCTTTTTGCTGTTCATTTATCTAAAAGGTATTGCATTTGAGGTATCTATCATGAACTTTTACTTAATTTTGTATAGAAAAGAAATAGAGAGATAAAGTAACCGTGGCCTGTTAGTTTTGGTGCAAAATCTTGAACCCTTTGCTCAAATTCACTGGCCGGTGTTCTGATACTGTAACTACATCAGAACAGAGGAAAATCAGGCTGCTGAGAGGGCTCAGTGGGAGAAAGTGCTTGCCACTAGAACAGATGACCTAAGTCCAGGCTCCAGAGCCCACACGGTGGAAGGAAAGAACCAATTCCTGAAAGTTGTCCTCTGGCCTCCATATGCACAAAAGCAAATGTTTAATAATAATTAAAAGAATGGAGAAAATCCAATTTTGTCTACTGTGTGGACTTTGTTAATGAGAACAGGAAAGAACTCTCTTTAAAAAGCAGGGTTCAGGAAGCTTAAGTACAGAGTTGCTAAGACATCATAATGGCAGAAGTCTCTCCACCCATTACTGGCTAAGTATGTACCTGAACTATTTGGTAATCGTTTTCAAATATCACACACTGTGGTAGCCATCTTGAGTTAGTCCCACCAAACATTCAACTACATTTTCTACTTTATAATTCAGTGAGCTCCGTGAAACAGTCCAGCATCTTTGGTTCCATAGTCATCTCATGGGTAATACCCAGGTGTTAGCTGACCATAGAGTGGCTCCTATGTTCTCAGTTTTGAGACACATCCCAACATGGGTATTTTTCTCTTGATGCTGACATCCTACTGAGCCAAAGATTCTAGAAATCAAGAACCAGCTAATGAGTCACTAAATATAAAGTGGCAGACAGTCAAAACCCAAAACACTATTTTGCAAACCTGGGGCAACTGAGGTGCCTATGTAACATCTCAAAGTGGACCTGGCTACCAGGTTCTCCCAGCATCCCTCAGTCCCTACCTGTTTCAGGGAATGACTGACATACCTCACCCTCTGCCATTAACTCTGCAGCCCAGGGTTGGGATGCACTTTGCCCAGCTGCTCTTCCCTCTATAATCTAGCCATTTGGGCCATGCTAGTCCTTCTAGTCCTTTTTACCCTATTTGCCCTCTTGGTCTCCTGGTGTCCTGGTTACACACACACTCACACACACACATGATCACACACACACACACACACACACACACACATGCTCACACACACACACATGCTCACACACACACACATGCATACACACACACTCACACACACACACATGCACACACACACACACACACACACACACACACACACACACACACACACACACACACACACAGAGCCCAGCTCAGCCAGGTCATGTCCACTCTGGACTCTCCCAGATGTCCCTGCCTCTGGCTATGCTTTCCCTTTTATCTACAATAAACTTCCTCCTCCACCACACTTAGGAGCAGTGATGTCCTCCTTTTTATTTCTCTTTTTCATTCAACTATGAAATCTGAGAAATAAAGATAAAAGAGACCCAGTCATGAGAAGAGAAGGAAAGTCTCTGTGAAGGTTTTCTTCTTTCCCTTAACAGTGTGCTTCCAAAAGAGGAGATTCACCCCAGGCTGGGTCCTTCCTTCAATCCACACAGTCTGTGGATTCAAGAGCAACAGCATTTCACTTTCTCTTTCTGCACTGTCTGACAGCAAAAGTCAGACCTATCAAACACAACTCAAGTTTCTGAAATAGACTTATTTTTGAAGATCTTCTCAAGCAAATAAAGGGATAATGCAAGATAAGAGTTGGAGTGTTTGGTAAGGAAGTAAACTTGCTATCACATTTACATTAAGGCTTAATAAAGAAACATGAAAGCCTAGGCAATACATTTGATAAATAAGCATAATAACATATGTTTGATTGACCTTGAGAAGATAGAATTATTAATGAGTAAATAGGCTCTTGTGGGAAAGTCTTGGGAAAAAGGAAACAATTTAAAATATGACAATATTTATAAATTTATTCAAAAACTTATTTCAAAAATTTCCCTCTTTGGGACTAGATATTTCTGATTGCAACATAGTACTAAATATCCTGATGTTTTATATTTTTCTTCAATAAAAGCATATGCACTAAGAGAATGACAGTGTTTCATTTGACTATTGGTGTGGGTAGCATTTCATATGTGAATGTAGACACACAAATCCTGAAAATCTTTACTATTGTGTAATGACGATAAACAGGCAATGCTTCTTTTTACCATCACACGTTCCATTCAGGACATGGTTTCATTTGTAAACTGAAATTTTGAATAATTCACATCAATAGACTCATTGTTTTGTTTATGAATAACCAGTACAAAATACCAAATCAATTGAATAAGTAAGAGAAATTACTGTAGACATTGAAATTATAGTTAAGTACCATCTCTTCACATCCCTTTTTAAAAATAAAATGAAATTACCACTATTATTTCTGTAATAGACTAGGAAAGAATAAATAATTTTATTGACAATTGAGTAAGGCTCCATAAACATAATACAATCTGATGAGGACAAATAGAATTTTGCCTAACAAGTATCGAGAAGTTACATGAGGCAGAACTACAGAACATAGTCAAAGACAAACACAAAATTAAAGTCTGAATCAAAATAGGAATTATAAAGTTATCACATAGGCAGTCATTTTTAATTATAATTATTGTACCTATTACTCAAAATAAATTATCTTGTTGAATATCAAAACAACACTATGAGGTATGATTTATACCAATGTCATGGATGAGTACCTTAAAACTAGGAAAAGCTCTTTTAATGAATGAGTTTAAGTTACAGCAAAGCTAAAATCAAACCAGATCATCTTTTCTCCAGATACTTTATTCTGATCACATTGTGACACTAATTCTGGAAGGACATTTGAGAGGCAGATTGAAGGGGTTCTGGTATCTCAGTGTGGATTTGGGTTTAACTCAGTGGAAAAATGGACAACTAATGACATTCATGTGCCACACAGTGGCCTAGTCTTGTTGGAAGAGATGACCCTGGGATAGTCTTCTAAACTCATTGTGATAGCTGGTGTGCCCTTGACCATCTTGACACAGAGACAAACACATGACTGGATTGCTCAGGCAGACAGGCTGATGATTATGTCTGTGGTGACTGGCACCTGATAAGCCACCATTCCAAGCTTAGGAGATCCTTTAGATCACTGCTAAGGTGAGCAGATCCATGTTGGGATGTCTACGGTACATGCCCATAATCCTAGCACTTGGGAGGTGCAGGCAGAAGGGTCTGGAGTTCAAAGTCATCCTCAACTACATGGACTTCCAGGTCAGTAGCTTCAAGCTTCATGAGATCCTATTTTGAAAAGCAAGAGAGGGGAGCAAAGAAGCAGAGAAGGAGGAGAAAGGTAACCACAATGAAAAGAAAAGGAGCAGAAAGCAGAAGGAAAGGATTGCCTTGCCTTCACTGCCCCATCTGCTTGCTTAGCTAGCTCTCTTTCCTTGTTCCCTTCAGCACGAACATAGTGCCTGTCTTATATCTGTTGGCCTGTGTGCTGATAGAAGACAAAGACAATGCTCTTCTTATTTTCTGTATCTCCAGTCTTGTATGTCATGTACACCAACTTCAGTTTTTCATTTTATAACGCAGCCCTGTTCTTAAAGCAAGTGTCTGCAGTTCACCAGTGCTGCCTCTAGAGGGCACCCTTTGGAATGATCTTCCAGAGGAAACACATCAAGGTCACCCTTTGCAAGAAGATACTCTCGCAACATCAATTACATCTCAGGAGAAGTTGACCTTTTGCCACAAAAAAACAAAAACAAAGATAAAGCTATGAAAACTAACTTCTAATTTTTTTTAATGGAACTTAAGGTAGAGACAAATAAAATAAATATGACAGAGAAAACAACTCAGAGACATAGAACTCCTTGAACACATTAAAATTAAATGATCTGCACAAGGTCTAGGCACCAACACTCCAGCAGGAATAGGGTAGACCAAACCCTACCATAAATGATGAGCTTCTGCTAGGTGATAGCTGTTAAGTGAGGGAAAGCTAGTCGTCTTCAGTGGTGTGGTGCCTGGTAGGTTACCCATCCTCTGGGGCCTGGCCCTACACCCTTGTGCACGTGGATACCAGTAATTGTACTCCATAGATTATGAAAGAAGACAGAGGAGAAAGAGACATGAAGTTGGGAGGAGAATGTCAGGAGGAAACTGGAAAGAATTGGAGGAACAAGGGAAAGTTTATACGATCTACATTCAATGTAGCTGTATTTGAACTTACCAAAGAATTTAATTCTAAAAAGTAGTGCCAGGCTATATATCACAAGCCCCTTGGCCCCACATCCCAGAAGTCCACTTCCAGTTAGACCCTACCTCCTAAAGGTTCCACAACCTCCCAAAACATTACTATTAGCTGGGGACCACGTATTGAAACACATGAGGCCACGGGGGACATTTTATATCCAAATTATAACAGGTAGCATAGAAAGGCCAACAAATTATGTGACTAAAGCCAGCTGCATGGAAATAGAATATTGAAGTCTCTCTGTGTGTGCTGCAGTTGCCATAAAACATCAACCCAAAGCATTGAAAAGGTTGCTGTAGGCTGGAGAGATGATTCTATGGTTAAGAGCATTTGCTGCCCTTATAGAGAAGGCAATCTCAGTTTGCAGGACCCCCCCCCCCACCTCAGGCAGCTCACAACCACCTATAATAACTCCAGCTGCAGGGGATCTCATGTTCTCTTCTAGACTTCAAAGGCACTGAACTCATATGCATATGCCCACGCAGAGACACACGTGCATACACATGATTTTAAAGCTAAATACAAATATTTTTAAAATAAAAAAGTTTTTAAATTTAAAAAAATAAGATTATACTTTGGTTAGAATCCATAGACTCTTCTTCCCTGTGAGCACTAGATGACTGATTTCTAGGTGAGAGATCTGCTGAGCATGTGTTTGACAGACAGGCGTTGTGTATCTATCGTGAGTCATGGCAAGTGTTAGGGCAAAGGTCACAGTATAGGCGTGTGATCATCAAATACATATTGACTAGAACAACTTCATTATGAGTTTAAGAGGGAGGCGTTTACTGGGTGGAGACTTTGGTATCAGTGAGGTGTGAGCCATCAGGTGTGAAGTACATGAAACTAGGTGAAAGTTAAGTTATAAAAAGCAAAGAGTAACAAAACCAAGCATTTGTTCTTATGTGTCTCATGGTGTGCTAAATGCTTCTTAATTTTTTCCTCATTAAATCTCTTACAATTTTCCTTTTATGGATGAAAGAGATTAAGAAAGATAAAAAATTTTATGAGAAGCACTGTGACCATGAAAAGTCCCCATAATCATGTGGTTGTATGTCGTTATTTGGTTGGGGTTTTTGTTTGTTTGGTATTGTCCTTATTTGTCTGTGAACCAATTGCTAGAGACAGAAAAATAAATCAAGGTGGACATCAAGGCCCTCACAGTCAAATGCAGGAGGAAATAAAGAAATAGAATCCAGTCATATCCAGCCATGTGCACCTGAGAAAGACAGCTTGAAGAACGACCTTTGGCTCCAGTTGGAAGTTTGTTGGTCAGTGTTTCATCATAACAAAGTAACACCTGTCATAAGCAACTTAAAAGAAGGGAGGATTGATTTGACTGGTAGCCACATAGCTCTATGTTTCCGGGTCACTGGGAAAGCAGAGGATCACAGTGAAGACCATATTGTTGAGCAGAGCTGCCCAGCTAGCAGCAGTCAGAAAGCAGACAGAGCAGGATCTATGCACAAGACATATCCTTTAGCGGCATAATCTAGAGAAAAGCTTACTCCAATAGGCTCCATAAATGTCCATGCAGCTACATCAAGGATAAGTAAGTACATTGATATTTTAGGACCTCAGTGACCAGTCAATTCTCATAAGCCTATAGGCTAAAAACTAAGCCTTAATGCACCAGTTTTCAGGGGCCACTTTTGGATTCAAACCACAACAGGAATGAACTACAGGAAACAGCCAAAGAAGACTAGAAAAGGCATCCAATACAACAAAACAAAAGAGGAGAAAGACGGAGAAGTCGGAAAGGTTCGAATATAGATCAGACAAATCCTCTAAACACTCAAAGCAGTTGAAAAGACTCAGAATAAAGGATAAGGGTTAGTTAGACTCAAAGAGGGCTTGGGATATACCTCGGTTGGAAGAGAGCTTGCCTGGCATGTTCAAATGAAGCCTAGGTTCAATATCCATCACTGCATGAAACCAGTTACTTTAGTACACAACTGGAACCCTGTTATTCCAAAGATAGAGGCAAGAGGACCAGAAATTCAAGATCACCCTTGAATATATAGCAAATTGGAGGCTAGCCTGGACTTCAAGAGACATTGTCTTAAAAAAACAAAACAGATGAGAAAGAGTCAGAAGCCTGAATTTATTGTGATATGCTAATAAGCCTATATTAATCTGAAATTGAAAGATAGCTGCTGGGGGAAAAGGCTGAGAGTGTGAAAGGACCCTTTCAACATCCTTGGTCAAAACCTGCATTAAAGCCGCAGCTATGAACATCTGTGTAGAGATTCGCCAAAAAGCTAAATATAGACCAGCCATATGACCCAGCTATACTACTCCTGGTACACACCTGAAGCAATCAAAGCCAGCATAAAACATATATTCCAGCACAAACATGTTTAGTATAACAGTATCCACAACAGTCATAGTATTTGGAATCGGCTTGTGTGCCCAGCAACAAGATGAATGGATAAAGAGGAAACGGTAGCATTTAGACTCAATAGGGTATTATTTATCCTTGAAGAACCAAGTAATGTAATTTTCAAAAAATAGATACAGTCGGTTTTCATCATGTTAAAATTAAGCCAGACTCAAAGTAATTTGCACATTTTCTTACACATAAGGAACCTAATAGACTAGAAGCAGGTGAGCAATAGGAGAAAAGAAAGGGCAAAAGAGGGGAATAGGGGAGGTGAATATGATCAAAATATATTATGAATTTTATAAAAACATCAAAATAAAGACCTTATTTGGTACAATTAATACATGTGAATAAAAATTTGAAAATATAAAATTATTGTTGAAATACTTGATCGAAAACAGTAAATTTGAAATCACTTATAATGTCTGCTACAGCACAAACAAGAGGCAGATAAGGCCGCCAAGGAAGTATTTCAATAATCCAAAGCAGTAAGGAATGGTTTGAGTTCTATTTCTCAATCCTCAGGATCACTAACTGGTTCATTGACTGCCAGTTCACCATACCTTATTACAATTGTGCATTTGATTTCATCAGAAAATGGTGGTATCAAGTTAGGACAGCTGTGTCCCAAAGATGGCACTGTAGCCTAAAGTTCCAGAGCCTAGAGAATCTTTCACATTGTAAGTCTCCCTGCAGGTCTGTGAGCTGAACTGAATAAGCAGAACAAAGAAACTAATGCCCAGAATTTTATCTGAAAAATAATGAGCTTTCTGCATGAAGAAGAAACAGAAAAGAAGTTGTCTTACTCTTCTACTGCTGTGACAAGACACCATGACCAAGGCAACTCCTAAAAGAAAGCATTTAATTGGGACTACAGTTTCAGAGGGTTAGAGTCCATTGCAGTGAAGCAAAGGCCTGGTGGCAGGAGCAGCTGAGAGCTCACATACTGATGCTTAAGTAGGAGGCAAAGACATTGGATATGGTGAAAGTCTTTAAAAACCACAAAGCCCGCTCCTAGTGACATATTTCCTCTAATAAGGCCACACCTTCTAATCCTTTCCAAGCAGTTCCACCAACTGGAGGCAAGTATTCAGACAGCCTATGGGGGTTGTTCTCATTAAAACCACCACATTCCACTCCCTAAAGTCCTGTGGCCTTATCATAATGATAATGCAAAATGCATTTAGTCCAACTTCAAAAGTCCCCATAGTCTTTCAGTCTCAAACCATTTAATAGTCCCAAGTCCAACATATCTTCTAAGACTCAAAGCAATCTCTTAATTTCCTTGACAATCCCATGTAAAATGAAATGCAAATTACACACTTATATCATACAATGACACAGAATATACATTACCATTCCAAAAGGTAGAAACCTGGCATAGTGAGGAAATATTTGGACCAAAACAAGACTGAAACCCTGCAGGGAAAAACTCTAGTTCCTGTAGTCCCATGTCTGACATCAGTGAGATGAGATGGTTCTGCAGTTCTGGCTTTGCCTCCTGTAACATACTCCTCATCCTTGGGCTGGTTTTAATCCTTTTGTGCTGCTCTCCTTGGTAGATATCCACAATTCTGGCACCTCTTAACATCTTGGGGTCTCCAACACAATCCAGGCTTCACTTTTACAGTTTCACATCTGGCCTCAATGGCTCCCTTAACTGGGACGGAGATCCTGCAACCCCTTTACTCCAGTGTCCTTCATAATTCTAAAGCCCAAACCACATGGATGGCACTGCCAAGTTTGGGTCCCAATTTGAGGTGGCCCCGGCTCCCCTTGAATCACATGTGCAATAGCTTTGGTCTGTTGTTGCTTTGGGGACGTAGAAAAATCTTTAAGCCTTTTTGTTTTACAAGGTGTAAGATTAGCTGGGTAAAGGTCTTGCCCTGAAGGTGCCCCTCCCTTTATTTCCAGAGTGGATCAGGCCTCTTCTTAGTCTCCACATCAAATTCAACACAAGCCTTGCCTCCAGCACTATGCTTCCTGGTTCCCTTTTCCTCTTTGAAGTATACATTCTGTATTTCTTTTTTGCTCCACTTGTTCTTTTCCATTGTCCACCTATATACAAGAGATCACTAATAATCATGTGTCAGGGTCAATACTAGATTATCTTTAAATCACCTCTGCCAAAGAAATTCTACCATTACTTTTTAATTCACTCCCAGGCAAATTGGTATTTGTTTGTTTGTTTGTTTGTTCTTTGAGACAGGGTTTCTCTGTGTAGTTTTGGTGCCTGTCCTGGATCTTGCTCTGTAGACCAGGCTGGCCTTGAACTCACAGAGATCTGCCTGCCTCTGCCTCCTGAGTGCTGGGATTAAAGGCATGTGCCACCATGGCCCGACAGGCAGTTTGTTAAGGTAAAGGCAGAAGGCCAAACTACAACAAGCATTGACTCTAGCTTAGTTGCCGATAATGTTCCCCTGAGACATCCCTCCACAGTCTGCACAGCTCTCATGCCTACTATCTTCCAGGGTCCTACTTGGATGGCCCATTAAGCTCTGCTTACAGTATTCAGGTTTTTTTATCCAAAGTCCCAGAATCTTCTACATTCCTCCAAAAAACGGCACTGTCAAGCCTGTCACAGAAATAGTCCACTTCCTGGTACCAACTCTACTGCTGTGACAAGACACCATGACAGCAGCAACTCATAAAAGAAGTATTTAATTAACTTACTGTTTCAAAGGGCTAGAGTCCATGATGGAGGAGTAAGTGTGAGAGCCAAAGTTCCGTTTTAAGTTTTAATTCTGTGCCTAAGAGATCTATGAAACAAAGATGCCACTTACTTGTAAGCCCCTTGCCCAAGGACAGATCCTTCCTGAAATGCTGGAAGCTATTGTTTATGGGATATAACGAGCCACATGTTTTTGCTCCTCTGTCTTATTGACACTATGACCACAGAATCTTTTATAAAGGACAAGCGTTCAATTGAGGTGGCTTATATTTTAGGAGGTTTAGTCTATTATCATCATAATGGAACATGGTACACACAGGCAGACAATGGAGAAGGAGCTGAGGGTTCTACATCTTGATTTGCAGGCCATGGGAATTGATCTGTACTAGACATAGCTTGAGCATAGGAGACCTTAAAGCCCACCCTCACAGTGGCACACTTCCTCCAACAAAGCAATACCAATCCACAAAGCCACACCTCCTAATAGTGACACTCCCTATGGACTTATGGGGCCAACTACATTTAAACTACCACACTCCCCTAAACAAATTTGTTTAACTCAATTGATGAGAGAGCCTGGAGGTCAGCATGTGATTTATTATGCTGGTAGGTACCACAACTACCTGTTTGTCCTGAATTTCTTTTGGATCTGGCACTCCCAATCCTTCCCAAACAGTTCCACCAACTGGGAACCAAGTATCCAAACATATGAAGCTAGGGGGCCATTCTCATTCACACCACCCCAAAAGTTAAAAGAAAACCCTGCTGAGACTTGAGGCTGTTTTCCTCTCTAGTAATTGTTGATCAATCTGCTTGTATAACACGTTTATTATAGAAAGCTAAGACATGTAAGGACAAAGTGGACATCACATCCCAGCACCTAGAAATGTCTAAGTGCTTAAGGCAGTTTTCTCAGCCAATGCTGGCACAGCTCCACCCTTCAGAAGGCAGATTGCCCCTATAAAATGCAACTTTGTCACAGCATTTAATGTCCACCTCCACTGTGTCTTTTAAGTTAGGATTACTATGCATACAAGCTTGCACTTACTTCTGACATTAAGCCTTCTTTGTAAAAAGCATCTTAAGGACTCTTTCCTCCTGGGAGTGGGTAATAAAGTTTCCCTCTTTCATGTTATAATAATGATGATTGACATTTTCATCCACACAGTTCCTATGTACTTCATGTTATTTCTGTCAAAGCTAAATTTCCAAAGACTATGCACAGATGTGCAAGCAGCATCTATATCACATCTACCACACAATATGAGCATAACAAGACAGTCCCGGATGTTGTTGATAGCAGCTTACACCAACAGGCAGAAATGACATATTGTCTTAACTCTGAAATCCCAGTTTTCTTTTCAGTTCTAGATCAAATCCATGAGTTCAGTATACACACCACATCATTCTGGAACCTTCTTATAGCACGTCTCACTGTGGTGAACTAATTGAACAGAAAGACAGCCCTGCAGCATCATGGCTAAGAATGGCCCAATCTGTTTTGGTGGCTGCAAAATGTATTGTTTTTGAATGAAGTTGATGCAGGCTCTGCTATCTACAGATGGGTGCATCCCTGCCTGTATATTGTGTAACCCTAGGACTAACATTGTAGGATATAATTTTCTAAGAAAATGCTAAACTACATTTGACAATTTAGATCCTACAGGGAAAAAATGGCATGAGAAAATCTAAAATTACCACTCTCCCAGATGCTAGCCATGGGCTGACCTATGGAATGAGATTCTTAAGCTGAGCATTAATGGTCCAGACTTATAATCCTAACACCTGGAGCAGAAACAGTAAAATAATGAGGCACAGGCTAACCTGGGCTACCTCACGACATACCCTCAACTTGGGTAAAATGTCTTAGATTCAAATGTGAGGTTTATGGGGTGAAATACATTCTTGGCAACAATAGACATGATCTGACACGATCCTGTGACTTTCACCCTATGTTAACACTTACTGCTTGTCCTCATCCTAAATCTAAACCACTTAGAGATTTCTACACAGTCTGGGGTGAATGGCACTGAGACCAGACTTTGACGGCTTGTAGGTGTAATGTTCTACCTCATCTTCTGTCATTTCCATTCCTCACCTTAGGAAACCTAAATTCTCTGTTTCATCTGCCCTGAATTGTCAGCAGGAGAAAAGCAACTGTTACAGGGATACTTTAAAACTACCATAGAATACTGAATTTTATCCCCCAATAAAGAGGATGGGCAGAGTGGGGATGGCGCACACCTTTAACTCGGGAGGCAGAGGCAGGTGGCTCTCTGGGCGTTCAAGGTCAGCCTGGTCTACAGGGCAAGTTTTAGGGTAACCTGGGCTATTATGCAGAGAAACCTTGTTTCAAAAAACCCAAAAAAAGGAGGAGGAGGAAGAAGAAGGGGAGGAGGAGGAAGAGGAGGAGGAGGAGAAGGAGGAAGAGGAGGAGGAGAAGGAGGAGGAGAAGGAGAAGCAGCAGCAGCAGCAGCTTGGGCATGTGGAAGAACACATCACTTTCATAACGTACTTGGCCAAACAAATATGGCAAGCTAGTAAGATACATTAATAGTCTCTGATGGCTCTTATCTGTACACTGAAGTCTAATCATGAAGCTTTCTTCATCAATGACTTGGGGCACCACTGACTATGAGGATCTAGCCATACTTGAAAACCAAGTCCCACAGCTCTCTCTTTCTTTACAGAAGGTGGAATCCAGAGCCCCGGGCATACTAGGCAAGAGCTTGACCCCTAAGTTCCACCTGTGGTTCAGACACAGGAGACTCTTTAAAAAGTCACCTGAATGAAAGATACCCTTTTTCACCTCTCTCAATTTAATAAAATGCATCCCCCTGCCAAAAAAAAAAAAAAAAACCCTCCCAAGCCTGGGTCCTGAAGGCAGCCACGGGGTGCCATTACGATGAGCAAGTGTATGACAGAGACGGAATGGTTTGAGTGCTGTGGTAAGAGGCAGATCTAAGGAGGCAAGGCTGGTAAGGAGTGGGCTGATGCTGGCAGCCTGCTTGCCACCCAGGGCCAGGGTAACATCTGGGCCTGGACTGCTGCCTAAGACCATGCCTGGGTCTGTGATCTTACCACAACCAGGGTCTCTGCTGATGCCATGACCTGTGTTGCCACCAAGGTCACCACATAATCACTGGGGTCATGTTGATCTGAGTGGCCTGTGCTGATATCTGGGCCCAAGCTGCTACCAGGAGCCATGTCTGGGTCCATGGGCCTGCAGCAGCCAGGGTTTGAGTCAATGTTCATGCCTTCAGTAACCACTGAAGACCATGTGAATGACTGGGGTCTGGTCAGACACCTGAGTCCATGTTGCTGTCCTAGGGCCACGCTGCCACTGGGGCCACACTAATCTGGATGGCCTGTTTTGCCACCCAAGGCCATGGTGACATCCATGCCCAGACCATGATATAGGGCCATGTCTGGATCCATGGCCCTACACCACAGCCAAGGTCTGGGTTAATATCCATAGTTCCTGATACCACTGGAGACTGCAAATACCCAGAGTCTGGATCATCACCTGAGATCAGGTGGAAATCTGAGTACCATGCTGCAGCTGGGGCCATACATATCTGAGCAGTCTACATTACAACAAGGTGCCATGGTGACATCCAGGTCCAGGCTGCAACTGAGGGCTATGTCTGGTTCAGTGGCCATACTGTGTTGACGTTTGTGGCTCCTGATACCATTGAAGGCCATGCCAATGCCAGAGGTCTAGGCCACCACCTGGAGCTATCCTGGGATCTGAGGGCCATGATGCCACTGGATCCATGCTGATCTGAGTGACCTATGCTACCACCTGGGGCCAAGATGACATCCAAGCCCAGACTTCTGATTAGGACCCATGGTCCTAACACAGCCAGGGAGGGCCTGTATTAATGTCTGTGGCCTGTGGTGCTACCAAAGGCCACATGGATGCCCAGCGTCTGGGTTACAATCTGTGGCCATGTTGGTGTCTGAGGGCTGTGCTGCCACAGGGGTCATGATGATCTGGGTGGCTTGTGCTGCTACTCAGGGTTCTGGTGTCTTCTGGACCCAGGCTGCTGCAGTAGGCAATGTCTGGGTCAGTGGCTCAGAAGTAGCCAGGGTCTGGAGTGATGTCTGTGGCTCCTATTGCCACCCAGGGGCTGTGCATATGCCCAGAGTCTGAGTCAGTGTTGGTGTCTGAGGTCCTTGATGCTGCTAGGGCCATATTAATCTTGATGGCCTGTGCTGCCACCAAGGCCACAGTGACATCCAGGCCAGAGCTGCTGCAGAGGGCCATGTCTTGGTCTGTTTTCCTGCTGCAGCTGGGATCTGTGATGATGTCCATGGCCTGTGTTGTCACAGGTGGGGTCACAGGAACCAGGGGTGTTAAAAATCCAAGGTCCATGCTAATCTGACCCCACCCTTCACTGGCCCTGGGATAGCTGGCCCTGCCCCTCCATAGACACTGGAGGAGGAGAGCTGTCCCCACCCTCCATAGGAGACCTGCTCCCCCCAGGCACTTGGGAGAGATGGCCCCACCACTCACCATGGGTGTGGGAGAGCTGGCCCCATTGGCATGGACATAAAAGAGCTGGCTCTGCCCCTTGCCTGAGGGGGCCAGTCCTAGTGGCCACAACCGACCCACTCATCTACCACCCAGAAGACCCACATCTTGGGCCTTGGGTTAGCCTACCCCATTAAGCATCTACCCCAACTATGATCTATTGGAGTGTGTGAAGGGTCTGGTCCTGCAGGACGATAACCACAGGATCTCCATGACTCAAAGCAACACCAGGATATCCAAGAGGAGTTTCAGTGAGGGTCTAACAATGATGCTGTGCCAGAGGCCTTAAACCAGACCAATGACCCAGCGAAATGAACATTTTGTGGGTGGGAAATGATTGGACTAAAGGGTACACTGTGTGACACACCAAAGCTCCTGATGCCACTAGGATGAATGAAGAGGCGTTGAAAGATGGAGGAATGAGGTAGGTTTTTTGTTTGCTTTGTTTTGTTTTTAATTTTTGGGGGGAGCTCTTTTGGGAAAGCATGTTGCAAGGGTGAGGGGTGGATATGGAGGGACTGCGAGGCAAGTGGGATTGGGGTGCATGATGTGAAATTCCCAAAGAATCAATAAAGAATTGTGCTAAAAATCAACAGCAACTACAAAAAAAAAGCCCCCCGAATTTTGAACTAGATGAAAGGTTGAAGAAAAAAATCATTACTCTCATAATCCAACCTAGTTTGGTTCAGGTGTGAGATCTCTTCCTCTAAACCAACCTTCCTAATGCTGCGACCCTTTAATATAGTTCCTCATGTTGTGGTTACCCCAGGCCACAAAATTATTTTAATTGCACTCCATAACTGAAATTTTGCTACTGTTATGAATCATAATGTAAATATCCTTGTCTTCTGATGGTCTTAGGTGACCCTTATGAAAGGGCCATTTGACCACCACACCAAAGGGGTCTCGACCCACATGTTGAGAACCACTTCTCCAGACCTTCATGATTTCTGATGTAAGTCAGGAGACTGTTCTGCAAGGCAGCAGCAAACTGGTTGTGTGGACAAGGATTCCTGGCCAGCAGAACAAGAGGGAAGCAAAACCCAAGGCTCCCTTGACCCTTCCTCTTCTTGTCTCACCAAGAAAATGGCTCCAGCAGGCTATCTCCAAAAATAAGGCCCAGAAGTGAAGAAGGAACCAGCTTCAGGCTCTTTTGCTTTCCTGCAGGAGGGCAAAAGGAGAGAGTAGGTGGGGGGGGGGGGGAAAAAGACCAGAAAGTCCTGCTGACTTAGGAATGTGGTTTCTGTGGGTAAAAAAGAGATGTTCTTTTTCTGAAGGTCAGGGCGTGTCCAACTCACTGCGCGTCTTGGCAAAGTGCTTGCAAAATCCTCTCATCTACAACAGATACACGTGACTGAACAGGAAAGAGACTGGCAAAGGAAACCTGGAGGTGGACACTCCTGAGCTTCAGGACCGACACACTGATCTGCAGACAAAGCTGAAAGAGAAAACACGTGGCCAACTGGGAAATATCTAGTGAAAATAAGGAAACAATTTGTAGTAAGCCTTGGTAGAGCTGGTGATTTCGAGGTGGAGTGCATAATTAGTTCTCCTCCTTCCTTGTGCACCCAACACACCCAGAGAGAGACAGGATTATAACGCTGTCTCTGTCTTTGGATCTTGAGGTACAGGCTGTGTCCACACTTGTAAGATATTTGGAAAGTACTTGTGGAGTGTATGGTTGATGGTTTAATTGGATTTCTGCAATCAATTCTTAGTAGTATTACAAAATCTTATCTATAAAAATACATTATTGCCCTATCAGGGATAGGGAAACAGACTCCAAGATTCAAGTCCTACCTACACACCTTGAATCTCTGAGAGATAGGATGGAGAATTCTATCCACATTGGGTCCAGTTCTCCAGTAAGTCACTAATGTTCCCCTGCCTGTTTATGAAATTAAAGAATTACACTAAATCACTGTTATCAGATAGGTAAGATTATTACAGATAATACCTCTTTCCAGGAAGGGCTGGAGAAATAAGGAAGTACTAAACCCTGAAATACAAGAGAAGAACTCATAAAAATGAGTCCTCTGGGATCTGCATCCACCAGGGGCCTATGGCAATTTTTCCCAGGAGCCTATTCATCTCTGAGGAAAAGATGCCATGAGCTGGAGGTGTATATTTCTTTACTCATTTACATTAAAACACACACACACACACACACACACACACACACACACACACACACACACACCTTTTTGGACAGGGTTTTACTGGTAGGCTTAGATCTGGAGATCTTCCTACCTTGGCCTCCACAGATCTGGGATTACAGGCAGAAATGAACACAAATTCACTTTGACTCTTTTTCTTTTATCTTTGGCTTCCTGGGCATGAAACACACTACATTTTGTAAAGGTGGATTCTTGATACTATTATCCAGTGGTACTCTGTCATCCTAACCTCAAAACCAGGTATGGGATTCTGGCCCCAGTTCTACCCACGATGAGCAGCCCACTATCTGGGTTTTATCACCTACAAAATTTGAGTTTCTCTAACAACAGGGTCTCTAGGTATAAAATTATTCATTGCTCAGCTGTGTATGGGGGGGCGGAGGAGTATGAGCACACATGTGCATGCATGTTTGTGGATAAGTGCCCACTTGGGCATGGGCATGTACAAACTGGAGAACAACCTTGACAGTGTCTTTTATAGGTACCATCCACTTTTTATTTTTGGAGACATATCTCCTGCTGACCTGGAGCTCACCAGGCTGTCTAGACTATCAGGCCATCAAATCCCACCTATCTTTGCCTCTCTGGCATTGGGATCATAAGCACACATTGTCTCGTGTGCCCCATCCCTCCCTGCCCCCACCACAAAGTGACTTGTGGGGATTGAACTCAGGTCCTCATGCTAACATGGCAAGGATTTTACTCTTCCTAGTCCCCATTCTGTTATGTCTGGGCAGACACTGGATGTTTTTGGATGCAACAGTAACTTGAGGCGTTCCAGGCATTTTGTTCAAAAAGAAATCAATCCTGAGGGATACTCTTTGTGCGCAGCATACTCCCCAAGATGCAGAGAGAAAGTAGAGAATGATGCTCTGGGAAGACAAGGAGCAGCTGAGCCTTGAAGGGTAGGTAACTCTTCGGGAAGACTGGGATTCCTTGCGAGTGGGTGCCCTATGGTTTTCCCTGTCTGCCACTCTGGATGGGAGTGGAGGGGAAAGGTCTGATAGACAGTGACAGTGCTAGCAGCCGCACGCAGCACTGGTTACCGGTGGAAAAGTCATGAGACACGGCCATGACTACCTAGTTACAGAGAGCTTTATTGGGAGAAAGAGGGGGGAGAGGAGAGAGGAGAGTCAGGCCTAGGGAAAGAGGAAGATGGTGAGGTGGGGGGAGAGGGGAGCAGAGCAGAGAGAGCAGAGGGAGGGTGGGGTCTGCATCCGGCTTTTAATGATGTAAGAAGCAAGCCCCCGAGCTGTACATGTGCAGTCATGTAGCTGGAGCGAGGGTAGAATTCTAGCAGAGGGGACCTGGGCTCTAGTGCTTCAACTTTTATTAAGATCAGGCTCAGAACATCCCAACCCACCCACACCCCAAGCCTCAGCAGCTGGCTTTTTATCAGGGTCAGTTTTAATGGCTCCTAAATGAGTATTGAGGATTGTAACTAACTGATCTCTCAAACATGAAAACAAAATAGTACTTGAGGGGTAATTATCTTTTCAAGTGAATGTAGGAGAGGTAAATTTCCCTCTGACCAATAGATGAATACAGATTTCAATTCTACTGTATTCCCAGTGGGAGCTAACACAAAGGAAAAGAAAACAGGGAACTAATAAAACGTAAAAAGAGATGGAAGGATAGGCAGAGAGAGGGGGACTAAAACAGCAAAAGGGGAAAGAGGGAGACTCACCTGCCTCAGAGAAGGAAGGGCGTGCCCTGAGGGTGTGGTAAGCTGTGCTCACCTGCCTGCCAGGGATCCAGCCACACCCAAGTCTGCCCAGCCTTCTCCAACCTTACCAGGAAGAGCAAGTCACATCCAGTTCTCAGCATAGGTGAAGTCCCTGTTCTGAGAAATAAAGTGGCTTCCTGATTAGGAGTCAGAAGGACTAAATGGCTACCTGTTTCTGATTCCTCATGGATTGTTCTTAATTTTGATTCCAAATTTTCTATTTTTGTTTTGTGCATTTATTTTTCTCTAGCTAGTCCTAACTTAGAAATACTTGAATCTTCTTCATTTGGGTTTCCAAACATTGCTGACCAAACAGTCTCAGGCACTGACCATCTGACCTGGTGTCTCTCACCCTGATCTTAGGTTTGCTCTAGAGACTCCATCCCTATAAACTGCTGTCATCCTCAGAACCATAAGCCTTAAATTTGTGCAAGGTTCACTGCTGTTCAACAAGTATTGATTGGCAGGTAGTCAGGGTACAAGGAACAGAGCATGATCCCTACCATTGAGGAATATCACAGACTAATTAGAAGTCAGTTTTTTAAGACAGAGTCTCACTATGTGGTCCTGCCTACCTAGACCTGGGTTGACCTCAAAGTCACAGAACTTGCCCTGCCTCTGACTCCCAAGTGCTAGGCTTAAGAGATCAACTCTTAAGCAAACATTTCAGTATAGCATTGAAGAAAGTTTTCCCAGGGCCTCTGGACATGCAAACACAGAGCTCCACCTATGTGGCTGATCCCAGGTAGATACCTGAAGAAGACACATCTTGAGCTGAGTCTTGGGTAGTGGCTAACAAAGTCATGGGAAGTGCTGTCTGCAGCTGTCTGCAGTCAGGCCACAAAGGATGAAGTGCATGCTGGGAATGCCAGGAAAGGATACTGGAAATGTCCACTGGACCAAAGCAGGAAAAACAGCGTGTTATCTCTAAAGAGGGTAGAGTTTGCCATGTGTCCTTCCAGCGGTGTTGAGCATGTGGAGAATAAAGTTAGATGTGGACAGGAAATGATTTTGCTGAAGTTTTTGGTTCTGTGCCTCCTATCCTGTTTGTCCCTGTGACCATGAGTGACATGACATGCCAGGTACCTTTGGAGGCAGCTGTCTTTAGACCGTGAAGAAACAATAAAATAGCTTAATATCTGGTATATTTCAGAAATCTTATACTGCAACAAGTGAAGTGTTGGGGCATTCAAATCAAGGGCTACACAGAACACCACTACAGGTCACTAGAAACTTTTAAAGTCTCCATTCTTCTTTTACCCTGAGCTAATTGAGTGTAGGTCAAGAAAAAAAGAAAGAAAGAAAGAAAGAAAGAAAGAAAGAAAGAAAGAAAGAAAGAAAGAAAGAAAGAAAGAAAGAAGGAAGGAAGGAAGGAAGGAAGGAAGGAAGGAAGGAAGGAAGGAAGGAAGGAAGAAGGAAAGAGAAACAAAGAAACAAACAAAGAAACAGAGGCAAGTGAATCCACCAACTCAGACTCCACCTTCCAATGAGATGCAAAATGAGGCAGACAGAATGCATCATTCATCAAAGCATTTGATGTGAATCAAGTGAATCCTTAGAGACAACAAGAAAAAGGCAGAGGACTGGAAATAGTAAAGGATGGGGCGTCAAGTAAACTCAACTATGAGGTCAACACAAAAATGGGACATCTGTGGGAATAACTGGCTCCGACACGCAGCAGCTGAGGTCTATGAAGATCAGAATAGAAGGGCACTACTGTAGTGTCTGGTTTGCTTTTGGTTGCTGTAATAAAACACTGGCCTAAAGCAACCTCAGGGAGAAAAGGGCTTATTTGACTTACAAGTTAGAGTCCATCCCTGAAGGTGAGAAACCTGGGTAGGAGGAACCTAGAGGCAGGAACTGGAGCAGAAGCTGTGGAGGAGAGCTGCTTACTGACTTGCTCCCACTGGCTTGCTCAGCCTGATTTCCTATACAACTCAGGACCACCTACCTGCCCAGGGATGCCATCACCTACAGTGGCTGGACCACAAGTGAAGTGTTTGGGAATTCAAATCAAGGGCTAAACAGGACACCACTACAGATCACTAGGAACTACCAATCAAGAAAATGCCTCACAGGCCAATCTGATGGGAGCAATTTCTTAACTGAGATGTGCTCTTTACAGGTACTTTACATTAGCAACCAAGACTAACCATCACAGAATAAACAGCATGGAAGGTGGGACAGTGGCTGAGTCAGACCCTTGGATTGGACAAATCAACTCTAAAAGCCTTTTTTTTTTTTGGTTTGCTTGTTTTTGTTGATTTGAGATTTAAATAAGATCTGAGTGTCACAGCAGATGTTCATTAACATAGAGAAGGTAAGATCATTCACAGAAAAAAACAAGGACAAAAGAGCACATACAGTAGGCTCTTGTTTAAAAAAGAATGTGATACAGAAGCAACAGGAAGAGACTGTGTGAGGAAAGGGAAGTGGATATACTGTGTACTCCCTGCTCTTTGCATGCTTATCTAGGAGGATTTTCTTTTCCTTTTTCCTCCAGAAACATCTATATATTTACAAACCCACAGTTGTATACTTATATATGTTAATAATAAAAGAAAGGACAATCTAAAAATTAGATCAATCTTAATACATTTTGTTATTTGACCCATATTCCTAAAAATTACTAAAGGTGAAGGTTTTTATTTCAGATACTTATTTAGTTATCTTATTCTTTCTCCCAAGCACCCAGCAAAGAAGATGCCCATGATTTTACAGACAAGACATTTACTTCGAAGGGTGAACAGAGGTAATCTCAGAATTTGGTGAAATTTTTTTTATTTGCATTTTCAACAAAAGTTTGTGTTTTTATTTATTAATTAAAAATTCAATAATACATGAGTCTAAGAAGAAGAAATCTCAAATTTAAATATTTTGAACTAAATGAAAGACTTTTCAAACACTACAGGGTGAAAAGAAAGAAGTCTTCAGAGAGGAGTTCATAGTGATGAATATATATGTTCAATAAGGAGAAAAATCTAAAGTCAATAATCCTAGTTTCTGACATAAATAGTAAAAATGAACTGGCATGATCCTGGCACTCCAAAGGCAGAGGTAGGAGGATTATGAATCCAAGATTAAATTGAGCTATGTAGCAAGGTCTTGTCTCAACAAGAAAGAAGAAAGGGAAGGAGGGAGAAGAAAAGGGTGGGAAAAAGGAAAAATGAAGAAGACAAGAACAGAGAGAAGATTAATGCAAAATGAAGTACGAGTTGAATCCAAAGAAAAATAATGAAAATTAGAGCAAAAATCAAGGAATTAAAAAACAAGAAAGCAGTAAAGATAACCAATAAAATCAAAAGCTGGCTCTTCACAAGTGTTAATAAAATTGGTGACCTTCTAGCTGGGATAAGAAAAATAGAGAGTTGATGCAGGCTACTAATAACAAAAACTTAAGAAGAGACTCTAGCAATCGCTCTTCAGTTAAGAATATTTGCTGTTCCTGCAAAGGACACAGGCTCATTCCTGGCACCCACATAGCATCTCAGAACTGCCTGTCACTCCAGTTCCAGATGATGTTACACCATCTCCAGGCCTCTGCAGATACTGCTATGCAGCTACCTAATGTGTGATTCCAACTGTCTGCCACGATGAAAGAGGTAAGACTATAGGAATAGTAAAGACCAGTGTCTATTAAAGCCTGAAAGGAGGATTAATCAGCAGAGCACAGACATTTTTAGGGTAGTGAAAATACCCAGGATGAAAACAGGACATCCATTTCAAAAACACACCCCTAGAGTGAATGTTGCCTAGCCTGGTCAATACAGCAAGACCTGAGTCACAGAGGTGAAGAGTCTCGGGGAGGAACAGAAAAAGGGAAAGAAGAAATTGGACACAAAATAGGCAGTAAAGCTGTCATGTCTCTCTCCTGTCACACACAACCATCAACAAAGAACACTTCTGTGACTGTGAGAGTCAGGGGGATTGTTAGCCAGCCATAAGCAAGCCACCTGCAAATCTACAACAGAAACTCGGGGTACCCTCCAAACCAATTCAGCCTGACACCACCCACCTACAGCCAGTGTCAACCTCAGGGTTTGAGGACTTGGCCCCCAGGCTGCCCACACATGCTTTGGATGTCAGTCACAAACATCACAAACCCCAGGTTACATCACCTTCCCTCTGACCCACCCATTAGAAATCAATATCATCCTCCACATGCTATTAATTTCTCTGGAAGCTCCCAGAACTCCAGAAAACATTTACCAGATTTTTCTAAAAAGGGTATTATAAAGGAAACAGTTGAGATGAAGAAGGGAAGGTCTGGGAGAAGAAGTGAGAAGCCCCCACACTCTCTCTGAACCCTCTATCTTCACTGTACTAAGGGTTCAGAAGTCCTCTGGGCCCAGTCTTTTGGGTCTTTATGCAGACTTCATTGTGTGGGAACAATTTCTACCAGACTGGGTGTGTCCACTTCAGTATTTTCTCTTGGCTTCTCTGAGCACCATGCCTCCCTGCTGGGCATGCACAGAGCCACTCTGGGATGAGGAGGGATCTTACAACCTGCCATTGTACAAAGATAGGCCAGAGAATTTCTTTAGAGACAGGTCCAAGACAAAAAGACAAATCTAGTTTATGTGCCAGGAAAGGGAGACAAAGACAAAATAAAAAGCCCACTATGAGAAACATACAGATCTAAAGATATTTGACATTCCAATAGCTATCATGATTTTAGAAAACTAGTACCTAAGTCCATTTTGTTTCCAGCCCACCAGTGAGGTACTTGCAGATGACTATCCTGCTTCCTGCCAAGTTACATAATGCTCCATGATGTAGTGATGATGGCCTTTAGAGAGACAGACATCTGGCCCAAATCCTCAGCATTGTGACTTTGGGTGAAATCCAGTATTCATTACTTCAGAGTCTTGGCTGTCTGGAAAAATGAGAGTTAATAACATCTCCAATGCAGGGCATTTAGGGTAAGCTAATTAATATTTAAATAAGTACTGAGCAGCACAATTAAGTATGTGTTCACTGAATCTCAGCTTCCAGGCATGGCTGAATCAGCTGCATAGGTGTTGATCGTCTTGAGACTGTAGCCTGAAAGGAGTTAAGGGCAGTCAGTAGGAGATCCTTTGCTCTGTCTCTGGCACATCTGGAGCCAACCTAAGAACCACATTCAATTCCCCTCATCTCTTCACTCCCACCCAGTGATGAGTCCATGTACTCACATACTCAATAGCTGCATAGTGAGAGTCAAGTACTGAAGCCGGTGAGAAGTGGAAAGAGGCAGGTATGGGCCCTCCCCCCTCAGAACTCATGCTCTACTCCTTTGGAAGAGTCCCACTCTCTTGAACTGCATGCTCTTTCATGTTACATTACTTTCTTCAAGACTGTCTTGATTTAAGATATAGCAACATGACTCAAGCTGCCACTTGGAATTCCTGTTAGGTTCTTGGATTAGACCCATCTGATGCAGATGTTGGCTCACATCTCAGTAGGCTTACACATCTCAGTAGACTTTCCAAAGACATAGCCTTGAATTGATGATGAGGACAGCTGGCAACACATTCACCTTTTAGGATCTGCCCATCAACAACAGATCTGGCATCTTCTTCCTCCTCCTCTTTCTTTGTTTTTGATGATGCTGAGAATTGAACCCAGGATCTTGGCATGCTAAAAGCAAGTACTCTGCCACTGAGCAAACATCTCAGCCCTGGAATCCCTTTATGTAATCTTTCATGTCCCTAGAAATTTGCTGGTGAGTCTCAGAGCTATTAGCAAGGCCATTTTCTATAAATACTTGTTGCCAGGACTGCAAAACTCTTATCCTCCACAATAAGGATGTTATTTCCAAATAATAAAAGATGCTCATTGGGCTTTTCATTTCAAGCCATGGTGAAAGGAATGTTCTTCCTCAGTCCTGCTGCTGTTTCTGTCTTCAAGTGTCCAACCCTATCAGCCATAATGGAAGAAAACACATGTAGTTGGTCATGCCGCCAACACCTTCAGCACAGCGTGTGTAGCATCATGTCTTCAGACTGCGTTTCTCATTGAGAGGAAAACATGTGGTTGAAAGAAATTCAATAGTTCTGTGTTTGTATGGTGTTCTTATTAGTAGACAAAGCTCTAAAATAATAATTATATATAACTTTTCGTGATAGGGCCAAGTTTGTGTTTTCTAAATAATTTTAAATATCAACTGCTTTGAAAAAATAAAAATACATTTTAATCAAAATATTCTATTTTTTAAATTCATAAATTACATTTGTCATAGGTGAATGTGGTAATTTGAATGTAATTGGCCCCCATAAGCTCTTAGGGAGTAGCACTATTAGAAAGTGTGGCTTTGTTGGAGTAGGTGTGGCCTTGTTGGAGGAAGTGTATCATTGTGGGAGTGGGCTTTGAGGTCTCATATATGTTCAAGCCATGCCCAGTGTCTCAGCCCATTTCCCATTGCCTATGGGTCAAGACATAGGACTCTCAGCTCCTTCTCTAGTACCATGTTTGCCTATACACCGCCATGTTCCACCATGATGATAATGGACTAAACCTCTGAACTATAAGCCAGCCAATTAAATGTTTTCCTTTGTTACAGTTGCCATGGTCATGGTGTCTCTTCACAGCAATAGGAACCCTAACTAAGACATGCATAAATATGATGAATTAATATATAAATTAAAATAATAGCATAAAAGTAAAACAGTGATAAGAGGTTCCAATGAGTCCTTTTCCATCTTCTTCTTAGTTGAAGGACTCTTCCCCTCTATGGAATATGTACTAGTAACGATATTTTATGTGAAAATTTACCCTAATGGCTTAACATTTGTCCTTCATATTTTTCTCTTTATTCAAGCAATCATTTAACCATATAAAACATATACATATATACCCACATATTAATACATGTAAAAATATGTGCAATTTTATATCTTGGATTCTTATGCAATGGGATTCAAAACATATCCCAGGAAGTCAACTGGAATGTCTTAAATTAATTCTTATTATTGTTTGCAAAATATTCTACTTTCTGCCTTCTGTTTATCGTATTTACCTACTTGTGGAGCAATGCCATCCTCATAGAGTGCTGGGGCACTAATATTTTTCAGCTCTACATAGTGTGAGCAATTGATAAACAAATGAAAAGAAACAGACAAAAGTAGTATTATATATATATATATATATATATATATATATATATATATATCATAAATGCTGACTGGTATGGGTGAGACAGGCAACCACAAGATGCATGCAAACTCCCATCTCAGAATATGACTTGCCCAGCCATATATAGCCTATACACTAGCACTACCATTGTATGGAGTGTGTCCTGCTGAACTCTAGCTTGAATAAGATTAGAATGTGTCTGCTCATCAGTATAACCCCATAAAAGAAAGCCCTAGATGGGAAGCCATGGAGACAAGGTTATGGTGGCTGAACTAAATTGATACCATCTCCCAAGCTTACAACTAAACTAGTCCTTCTTCTGTCTGCAACAGGAACAAAGAAAGAATTAGAAGCAAAGTCAGCCTTGCTATAGCCAAAGCCTTCCATGAGAGCCCTGAGTTCAGAAGCAATAATTTTGTTTTAAATATATTTATTTTTATTTTTAATCATGTGCATGTAGGAGGGGCATGTGATCATGAACACAGGCACTGGTGGAGGCAGAGCATCCTCTTGGGGCTAGAGTTACAAGTAATTGTGAGCTGCCCAATGTAGGTACTGAAAATCAAACTCAATGCTACTCTACTACTGAGCCACTCTTTCGGCCCCTAGAAGCACCATTTCTAACAGTTACTTCGGGGATAATAGCACTAGGGTAATTTTTGATAAAGCAAGACCCTTTAGCCTTCTTCTCAGTGATTATGTTTTTGTTTTTATTGAATTTCATTGGGCAAAATGAGCTAGGGGTTGAACCCATGGCATTGCACATGGTAATCACACACTCTACCACTCAATATAATATCAACTTTTCCTTTATGAGCATCTAGGAACCTTTTTTTTCTCCCATGTGGTCTTCTAGTACCCCAGCTCCATGTGCTGCTTAGATTGCAGTCAGTCCTGAAAAAGGACAGATTTTTAAAAAAGATTTGTTACATTACAGCAGCAGTTTGTCTCGCCCAGGAATGTAATACCTTACTGTTATTTTCTTGTATTTTATAGCCTTCTTTAATTATATTCTGTGAATCCTCAGGAAAACTACTTCCAAATATTTTATCATTTTTAGCTAAGATTCTAAATAGATTATTTTCTCATGTCACTATCTACTTTCTCATTACTACAGGAAAGTTACTTGTTTTCTGCATTTTTTCTATACGTCCCCTTAAATGTTTCTAGGAATTTAATTTTCCTAAGGAAAATACTACATGCAAATATGTGATAATAAATGTGAAAACACTGAAGATATCACCTGACTCCTAAGAAAACACTAATTACAAAAAATGTAGTTCCTCTTCAAAAGTAAGAAAACATCGGTAGACTGATTAAGGATGTTTAGAGCAGGGACACTCTTACCTAGCAGTTAAATAGCCTGAGCTCATCACGTCCTCCACATGATATCTTACCAGGCTGCACTACACCTCTTCTATTTCTAAAGCAATAAAAGGGTGTCTTGAGAATGTGTCAGCCTGATTCTGTACCAGAGAATAGAAGATTAATACTAAGCCACTATATTGCACAAGATGAGGGATGAGAACAACCAACCATCAAATTTGTCTTTTGTCTAATGCATCAGAAACTAACCCTAACATGACTCATGGAGCTGCCGTCATGGTGAGGGAAGAGAGAGGTGGAGTCTTCTCTATTTACACCTCTCGTTAGAACAAATTTCTAGAAAGTGGGCCACATATGCTGCATCTAGTCTAGTCTTGGTTCAAAGGATTGTTCTTTGACAGACATATCTAATGTTCAGACTAAGAAACCCTTGGGATCCTAGAGAAGTTTAAACAGAGAAAGTAAATTGTAATCATATTCTGAAACAAAGCAATATGAAGTAGTATAGAAAATTTCTGTAGATTAACCAACATATCTCACTAAGACAGATTCATGAACAATTTAAGTAGACAGTGGAGTCTATCCTTAATGTCAAGGGGTACAATTATGACATTGCAAAGAAAGGCCAAGCAAACATATTCCAAACTGTAGATCAGCATTTTCCCATCCACAAGATGAATGCAAAGTGGGTTCTCATGGGGTAGTGTTATTTTGTCCCCTGAAAAGCAGAAGTGATAAAATCTTTTTGAAATTTCTATTCTCACCGGTTAATCATTTCAGGAAGTATCTCATAACTTCTGGTTAGGATACAATAGAAAAATCACAGAGAAAAGTGAGTTGTGCAAGTTTTACAGGTCTTGCGAATTCACTGGGAACTACTAATCACACAAGCATAGATGCCCAGTACCTCACTGGTAAAACGTGAGTCTTGAGTCAAAAATGGGCAGGTCTTGAAGAATTAAGTTGACAAGCTACTTGCAGTTAGATATATGCCCTTACCATGCCACAGCTGGTGGTTGCCCACTGCACTGAAAACTGAGATCTTTGTACTGCTTCTTCTCAGTGTGTCGTGCTGCTCACAGACAGCATCCTTTCACCATCGCCATGTGTGATGTGACAGAGAGCCCAGGTGCTGACCAGTGGCCTCTACATCTCCAGTATGGGGTTGAGAAGCCAGTAGAATATTCCACTTGATATTTATTTCTTCCCTTGGAAGAAGAAATGGGATGTGATTTAATTCACAAAAATTATTTTTACCCAGCACTCAGGAGGCAGAGGCTGGTGGATCTTTGTAAGTTCAAGGCCAGCCTGGTCTACAAAGCAACTTCCAGGACAGCCTCCAAAGCTACACAGAGAAACTCTGTCTCAAAAAAAAAATTTTTTTTAATATCCCTAAGAATTGCTAGTAATGATACTGGTACAAGTCAAACAATAGAAAGTAGACGTACTTAAAGTCGAGGATCCTGTGGTATTTAAAGCTGTAATAGTCAGATTAGATTCTGTCTTTAATACACAGGTAGACAGTATCTTTTTTTATTGAAAATAGATTCTTCTGTCTTATAATACATCCCACCCACAGTTCCCTCTCCCTCCACTCCTCTGAGTGCCCCTCCCACCAGATCCATTCCTCCTAGGTTTGCCTTCAGAAGAGAGCAGGCCTCCAAAAGATAACAACTAAATACTACAAAACAAGATACAAGAAGACAAGGCAAAAGCCCTCAGATTGAGGCTGGACAAAGAAACCCAATAGGAAAGGAGTCCCAACAGCAGACAAAAGAGTCAAAGACACATCTGCTCCCTCTGTTAGGAGAGGAGTCCACAAAACACCAAACTAACAGCCATAACATATGCCTGGTGTGGACCCATGCAGGCCTGTGCTTGCTGCTTCAGGCTCTGTGAGCCCTTATGGGCCTTGACTAGTTGATTCAGTGGGCCATGCTCTCCTGGTGTCCTCTGTTCCCCCAAACTCCAACAGTATTTCCTCCTCCTCTTCCGTGGGTGGGGTTCCCTAAAGCTCCAAGGGAAGGGACCAATGGAGAGTTCCAATTCAGACTCTCTACATAATGTCTGAGCAGGGGTCTCTGTACCCACTCCCATATGCTGCCAGAGGAAGCCTCTCTGTTGACAAATGAAGAACAAGACACCAATCTGAGGTCTCTGGGCTATCCTGGCTCCTGGTCTTTCAAGCAGTGTCAGGAGTGGGCTCCATATCATGGCATGGGCCTCAAAGTAAGTCAGACATTGGTTGGCCAGTCCCACAAGTGCTGTGCCACCATTACCCCAGCACATCTTACAAGGAGGACAGATTGTAGGTCGACCATTTTGTGGCTAGGTTAGTGCCCAGGTTTCTTTTTCAGTAACCTGCAGATCACCTTCTCACACCAAGGATGCTAGAATGTAGAGGTGAAGGCTTCGTGCAAACACCAGCTCAACCTCTCTAAGTTCAATAAGCTATGTACTGATGTCCTCAGCAATGGGGACCCACTATCAGTTTTCAGAGAACAACCCACTGTCCTAGCTTTAGCCTGGGTAAATGGGCCCCTTGGCCAACAACTCAACTGGATGCAACCTAGCCTATCATTGGAGCCTTGCATAGCTACAAAAATGGCCAGTTTAGACTCTATCTTCCATTACTAGGAGTCCTCACTAGGGTCAACCCTCATAGATTCCAGGAAGTTTCCACTCTACTAGGTGTCCACACCAGCCCCAAATACTCCCAGTTCCAGCCATCCCTCCCTGGACTCTCTCCCTCCATCTCATTGCCCCCCCCCATTTGATCCCTCCGACTCCCATCCTCATCCACCCCCTGTCCACCCACAAATCTATTCTATTTCCCTTCCCCAGAGAGATCCATGTACCCCCTAGAGCCCTTTTCTTTACCTACCCTCTCTGGGTCTGTGGGCTGTCGCCTGATTATCATTTATGTAACAGATAATATCTACTTATTAGTGAGTACATACCATATTTGTCTTTCTGGGTCTGGATAACCTCACTAAGAATTGTAATTGGAAAGTTTCCCCAGTCCAGCCCCCCACCACTACCCTGTGGTCCAGGCAAATCTCTCTCACCTGCCAGCCTGCAGCCGCTAGGACCCAAGTAAACACACAGAGACTTATATTATTTACAAACTGTATGGTCTATGGCAGGCCTCTTGCTAGTTATCTCTTATATCTTAAATTAACACATTTCTATTTATCTATGTTTTGCCACATGTTCCATGGCTTACCTATCTGCTGGCATGTTGTTCCTTGGGCGGCAGGCTGGCTTCTCTCAGGCCTCTGCCTTCCTTCTTCCTGTCTCTCTCTTTTCCTTTCTGCCTCTAAGCTGCCTTGCCATAGGCCAAAGCAGCTTATTTACTAACCAATAGGAGCAATATATATTCACAGCATACAGAATGACATCCCCCAGCAAAGGATGATTTTTTTTTTTAGTTTCATCCATTTGTCTGCAAATTTCACAATGCCACTTTTTTACCAGTTAATTGATAGTGCATTATGTAATTGTACCACATTTTCTCTATCCATTCTTCAGCTGAGGGACATCTAAGTTGTTTTCACTTTATTATCAATAAAGCCACAGTGAATATAATTGAACAAGTGTCCTTGTGGTAGGATGGAGCGTCCTTTGGGTATAGTTCCAAGAGTGATACAGCTGACTCTTGAAGTTGATCAATTCCCAATTTTCTGAGGAACTGCCATGTTGATTTCCATAGTGGCTGAACAAGTTCTCATTCCCACCAGCAATGGAAGAGAGTTCCCATTACTGCACATCCTCACCAGCGTGAGCTGTTTCTTAGGCCTTCTGACTGATGTAAGGTAAACTCTCAAAGTCATTTTAATTTACATTTCCTTGATGGCTAATGACATTGAATGTTTCTTTAACTGTTTTTGTCAGCCATTTGAGATTTTTCTATTGAGAATTCTCTGTTTAGATCTGTATCCCACTGTTTAATTGGATTATTTCTTGAGATAGAGTTTCTTGAGTTCTTTATATATTTTGGATATTAGTCCTCTATCAAATGTGAAGTTGGTGAAAATCTTTTCCCATTCTGTATGCTGCTGTTTTGTTCTATTGATGGTGCCTTTGGCCTTATAGAAACTTTTTAGTTTCATGAAGTCCCATTTATTAATTGTTGATCTTAGTGTCTGCACTGTTAGTGTTCTGTTCAAAAAGTTATACATGGATTTGGTTGTTTGTTTTTTGGTTTTTCAAAACAGGATTTTTCTGTGTAGCCCTAGCCATCCTGGACCAGGCTGACCTTGAACTCAGAGATTTGCCTGCCTCTGCCTTCCACCTGCTGGGATTAAAGGCATACACCATCCAGTATGGGAGACAGCATCTTTAAAAACTGTAGAACAAAGTTGTAAATCCTTGTCTCCACCGTGAGAGAGAAGTTAGGAACTTGGCTAGGGTGGCTGGGAGAAGAAAGAAACTCATGACTTCAATATACACTTTTTTAAAAGGACTCAAGTCTATCTGTTTTACCTCCAACAATCACAGGAACCAATGGTAAGTTTATTCTAAATCTATATTGTGGTTCATCTGGAAAACTTCTCACTCATACATTTGAAAAAAAAAAAAAAATTCCCACAAGTAAGCAATTCCTAAATCAGACCAACTCATAGCAAAGAGAGCCTGACCTGGTTCCCAGATACATTCACTTTTAAAATTTATATTTGGGGCTGGAGAGATGGCTCAGAGGTTAACAGCACTGGCTGCTCTTCCAGAGGTCCTGAGTTCAATTCCCAGCAACCACAAGGTGGCTCACAACCATCTCTAATGGCATCTGGTGCCCTCTTCTGGCCTTCAGACATGCATACAGGCAGAACATTGTATACATAATAAATAAGTTAATTAATAAAAAAGAAATTGAATGCTTATTGCTTAACATATATAAAAATAAATAAATAAAAATAATAAAATAAAATTTATATTTACCCTCTCAAGTCTGGACTGGAGTCAGCATATAAGTCAGGACATAGCTCAATAATAGACTGCTCAGTTAGCCTGTGCAAAGTCCTGGGTTTAATCCTTGATACCACAAGCAAACATTCTTTAAAAATATTCCCAAGAATCACAGAAGCATGGTGAAGTGTTGTGGGACAACAGCTTGGTTCCCACTAATTAAATGCATGCTGTTCTCTGCAGCACTGTCAGACTTCCTGGAATGTCTGGATGTCTCCCCTAGATGATCAGAATGGAAGAGGTATATAGTTCCCACTGCCTTGAAAAAACAAAGGAAGACAGACCCATACTTTTTGCAACCCATATCAAAATACAGGTACATTCTTGATTGGTGGCACTAATCTCAGTTCATGAATTGTGAACATCCAAGCACAGTGAAACATAAAAAAGTAGTAAATGTGACGTGCACTACATACATGTTTCCAGTGGAAGCAATGGAAGCCAGTGAAAGCTTGCCAGGGAGACCAAGGTCTAATTAGTGATCTGTACTTGATGGATGAGAGAGCTACTGTAGATAACGAGTTTCAAAAATGGCATGGAAACTTCTGGAGACTCTGCCCATTTGAATAAGTATTCACTTTCATTGCTTGGCTTCTGAGGTTCAATTTCCAGCAAAGAGAAGATGAATTCTTTAGCTTGTGTTGGATCTGCTTTCAGCCTCTCCTGTCTTCACATGGTGCATTAGTTAGGGCACACAACCAACACACACAGTGAAGCTCCCCTTTAATTGTTATTGTTATTGTTATGATTCTCATTTTAATTTTAGTCTCTTGAGCAAGAGCCAGTTCAAGCTATGCTTGGGTTTCCAAGCCATTATCCAAGAATAATAGCTTCATTGCTCAGGCAGAAAGCATTGGAAAACACTCAGTGGTTAAGAGCACTGTCTGTTCTTCCAGAGGACCCAGGTTCAAATTCCCACCACCACATGGCAGTTCACAACCTCCTTAACTCCAAACACAAATTAAATAGCAAGAGAAAGCCCCACTAAGTGTAGAAAAAACTACCTAGAATCACCCTCCAGATTAGTTTTACAACCACATAAACAGAGCTATACCAGTGTACTTACCTTGCTAAGAGACCAATCTTTCAAAGAACAGGAGTCGTGGGCTTACAGTCACCATGTAAGTCAGTATGGAGGATCCTCAAAAGACTGAAAATAGATGTACCATATAACCAAGCTACACCACACTAGGTATTTACCCAAAAGATTCCAAGTCAGCATATCACAGCAATTCTTGCATATCTTCCATGTTTACTGAAGCACTTTTCACAATAATTTAGTTATGGAACCAATCTATGTGTCCATCAACAGAAGAATAGATAAGGAAAATATGGTCTTATACACAGTGGAATGTTTTTCAGTCATAAAGAAACATGAAAATATGTCACTTGTCAAAATATTGATTCATATGGAGATAATCATATTAAAGCAATTGCATCAATCTCAGAAAGACAAAGATCACATGTTTTCTCTCATTTGTGGGTCCTAGAATTAATATAAACACATACAATCATATATGCATAGATGGCATAGAGTAGAAACAAAATTGTCTGGGAAAATTATTGGGAAAAGAGAAGGGGAGCAGGGCATGGGAGAACATGCCACAGGCAGATCATACACTTACATGGAATTTGCTTTATTTAACCCAGAACAGTAAAATAAAAAGGAACTGTTAAAGGCACAGAGAATAATAATAATAATAATAATAATAATAATAATAATAATAATAGTCAGAGAGCCCCATCTGCCTGAAGATCCCTTTGCTGTAAGCTCAAGAATAATCTAAAGACTTGCAAGATAATAAATTCTGGGGGAAAAACGAAAGCACTTGGCTTGTCTTTTCTTCCCCACCTATTGGAATACTACTCACAAAGCCTTGTTTCTTCATATTATTTCTTAAGAAACTTACCTTTTTAACTGAAAAATTAATACATTCTCAACCTGCATGTGATGGTGCCCATCTGCAGTCTTAGCGTGCAGAAGGCTGAGGCAGGAAGACCTGGAGTTCAAGGCCAGCCTGGTCTACATAGTGAGTTCCAGTCCAGGCAAGGGATACATAGTGAGAGCCTATTCTAAATAGATAGATAGATAGATAGATAGATAGATAGATAGATAGATAGATAGATAGACAGACAAACAGATAGATAGATAGATAGATAGAGTCAAAGGCAGATAGCACTTTAGGAACGATACCCAAGGTAGTTCTCTGCCTTGCTACACACACACACACACACACACACACACACACACACACACACACACACCAAGTATAATTTTAAAACATTTCATAGTAACATTCCTGTATATTTCACCACAATTTAAAAAGAAACAGACAAAATGTTTCCTATCAGATTTTTTTTTTAAAACTCCTGGCATACACAATCCTTTCTGCTAAGTGTTCTAGGATTAAATGAATTCCCTGGAACAAAATGCTTCTAAAATGATGCACAAATACTTTCAAAGATAAAATTGTCCTTCTTTGAATATTGTGCAACCATCGGAGATCTAGCTCCCTCCCCTAACCTGGGGTACAGCCCAGGTGTTGGGGTGCTTCTGATCATGTAGCAGTGTGCAGGCTGGCAGCCTCAGGAAATTAAAGGAGTAATTAAAAGAGCACTGTGATAACCTATCTGACAGTTGATCTACTTTCCCTCAGTTATACGTGAACAAAGGCACAATAGGATGTCACTTCAGCATCAACACAATAGGATTCCACAATGCATTAATCATATACTTCAAACCGCAGCACACCCATGGAGCTGTCTGTCTCTGTTCATTTCTAATTGACTTTATTCAAACTTTGCACTCATAGTGGCTAGCTATGGTGCTCTCCTTTTTTGATTGTTTATAGACCTTTCAGTAACACAAGTTACTAATTAAGATGCACCCCATACCATACACAGTCAGCCTTAAAATGAGAGCTTTTCCACAAACAGATTAGGGGAATTTTCTGTTTCCTCTTCTGCTTTCTCGTTTTCAGCTATAATCATAAGGCGCCAACTAGATTTTTTTTTAAGTGTGGCCAGGGCCAGCTCTCATACTTCCACGCCATGATTAATGTGTTATTCATCTGGTACCTTCCTATTCAACTCTTGTCTTTGGCCTGTGAACTTCTCATTTAGCTTCCAACAAAGGATTCCATTGCTGTAGGAACTGAGGTGTGTCTCGGCTTTTACCTGGGAGGCGGTGATGCAAGCGTTTCTGCTGAGACCAATCCTTGGCTTGGGGTGGGGAGCAACAGACTAACAGGCCACCAGGAGAGTCCCAGGGCAGACAACAGAGCCACCACTGCCAGACAAGGTGCTTCAGGCATCAGCTACGGACACCCGGGTGAGGAGCTGTAGCAAGGGGCTTGGATTTCTTCACCAGGGACACCAGCAACAATGACCTGCCTATCCCCCAGAACCTTGGGGCCTCTGGCCCTCCTGATGGTAAGTCCTATCTTCTTCTGAAACTAGTAAACTTTCTCTGCTTCCTTGATTACTGCAGAGACTGAATTTGTTTGCTGAATCCCTGATATACATTCTAAAAAGGAAGCAGCAGAACTAAATGTTAAACTGTGGAAGTTTTAAATTCCTTCCTTTTTTGCTTTTCTTCATGTCTTGAAAAGAAATATAAAACAGAAAAAAGTTAATTTTTAATGTAACTATTTTATATTTCTTCAGTAATCAAATTGACTCATCCCAATCTCAGGTTTTATTTTCCACATCTTTATTTTCTTCAAAGTAGCGCCTTTTTCTAACACACAAATGAAAACATGCACGACACAGCCCTTCTGTTTTCTAGGATTACACATCTCTTGTTAAGCATATGGCTAAGAACTCTGCATGCCTGATCTTGACACCCGACGTGTTTTTAGAATAGTCGCCAACCGTTGAACTAAAATCAAAGTAATTTTGACTCTAGACAAGTTGGGAGGATTATTAAGAAAACCGGTTTTGCATTTAGCCATTATGTGCAAACTGTATGGAGACTACATGAACTTTGCAGGAGTATGGTGTTCGGGAGAGCAGCTCTTCTGTTGGCTGGGGAAACGTTATATGTTGTTTTCTAAAAGGCAAGAAGAACCTAAAGCGAACTCATTAGCTTAGACACTATCAGCTAGTTTATGCCTTAACCATTGTATTAGTGAGGCAGAAATACGTCATAACATCTCAAACATGAAGATCACCAAAAACTTGAATGTAAATAAATATAGGAAAAATTTCCAAAGCTAATCGCCACATTGTGGATGATAAACTTGGCCTCAGCATCCATTCACGCCATTGCCTCATTTCAAAACGCAGGGGACAGTGACTTCTAAAAGTCACAGGGAGATTGATCTCAAGAACTGTCTAAAAACTAAAGTTGTCTCATCACAGCCAATGCCTTGTATGGAAGAATGCCTCAATTCTCCCTCACATGACGGTGTTCAAACAGAAAACAGGCATCACACCACTTTTTAAAAAATGAAGCAATGATTGAACAAGGCCTCTGTTAACTGTGAATTGGCCTTCAGTTCTCCTATGAAGCTGGTGATGAGGAAGGTATAGCCTAGAAGACATTTTTCCAACACACAGTGAAGTTTTGCCCATGTAGAGGGAGAGGAAAAGAGGAAAGACAGAGAGAGAGGGACAGAGACAGAGACAAAGAGAGACATAGAAATACAAAATGAAGGGTCTAGATATGACCTTTGCAATATCATAACCACTATCCATACATGGATATTTATCACTTCAAATAGAATTGTTCTCAGATGAGATACAGTGTTAAATGTAAAACATACAACATAACAAGAGTAAAAAAGGTATTATTAGTTTTTATTTTGATTGCATATTGAAATGATAGTATTTTCAGTAGATTAAATTAAATACACCACCAATTAACTTTAACTTTTTAACAAGCCTTTGGATGCAAGTATAAGAAATTTTAAAACCATTCATGCGGTGGCCATTTGTGCTTCACATTAAACAACGATGTATCCTAATCCAACTTGCAGAGGGCGGTATTCGGCAGGTAGGACTCAGTGGATGGATTCAGTGGAAGTCAAGAGTCTGTAAGTGGAGATGGACCCAACTGTTCCATTGTCAGACCCATACAAGCAGAGACAGGGCAATTGTGGCCTTTGCCGGGGGCTGTGGAGCTACCGGTTTGACTGGACTGGAAGTGTATGCTAGAGAATCTGGGAGTGATTTAAGAAGGTGAATGAGTGTGACATTGAAATGTTCATTCTGTGAAGGCAAATGGAATCCTTTTAGAAAGAGGAGCCACCCAGAGTTTTGACAATGTGGTTATGGGTAAAAAGCAATGTTCTCAGAGCACCCGCATCATTTGTTGTTAAAGGGTGGTGTCTGAAAGTTGAAAGACATGTCTGGAGGTTTCTAAGTACCTTTCCCATCACACACACCATACAAGGTCACTGACAGCATTGTAATGTGAGGCGTAACAGCAAGACCTAGGCTTGAGTGTGTAGCTGTTCCGTTGACTCACTCCAGGTCCTATGTTCTCTATTGTCAAAGGAGAATCATCTTAGTTAGGCTGGGCATGGTAGCACACACCTTTAAGCCAATCACTCAAGAGGCAGAGATAGATGATCTGTGAGTGAGTTCAAGGCCAGTCTGGTCTACATAGTAAGCTCCAGGACAGCCAGGGCTCTGTAGAGAGATCCTGTCTCAAAAAGAACAAGCAGCGGAAAAATAATAATAATAAAGAGAAAGAATCATCTTCACCATGTCTCTGCCTCTCTAAAATGCCCACAGGGAAAAGGGAGCATCGTTGTGTTCACAAAGGCTCTTTGAGAAGCAGAAGTGTTTGCAAGACTCTGATACCAACCTCTTGTAGTGTCAGGACTAGGGGTGATCCTTGATGACATCAATCTCAGTATTGTGGTTCAATGCTTTACATACCCACTGACATCAGTTTCAACAAGGCTTCAGTTAGAGTATATTAAGAATAGCTGTGTGGGGCTGGGGAGATGGCCCAGGAGGTTAAGAGAGCTTGTTGCACATGCATGAGGACCTGAGTTTGAATCCTCGGGAGCCATGTATAGCCATATGACCTGAAGCCTCCATGATGGGAACTGGAGACAGGAGGATTGCTGGGTCTTGCTGGCCACTAGCCTAAATCCATGTTCAGTGAGAGACCCTGACTCAAGGGAATAAAGTAAAGAGGGATAGAGAAGGACACTCAGTGCCCTCCTCTGACCTCCATGCACATATACATGTAAATATAGCGCGCGCGCACACACACACACACACACACACACACACACACACACACACTGTTCACCTATACCTGCACATACAAAAAATAATTTAAAAATATTTCTGAAACTGGTGTTTTGAAAATTACAAGGGTATTTTGAGTGTGGGGAATGCCACATTTTCTAATGTAGAAATTTTTCTCAAAAATCTCAGCTATTTGGGCTTTGAGATTAATTTTTTGGAATATGTAGGTACAAAGTAAACCTGAATATCCTTTTTAAGATGTAAGATTTATCAGTGATCTATATTTATCTAATTTATTCCACATAACACAAAATCAACATTTTCAAGAAAAACTTATAGTTAAGATTCAGAGACTCACTTCTGAAAATAAAAACTGTCTTCAAAGAAAACCATTATTCCACTTTTTACTGTTATCAAAATCTAAAACAAGTTTTGCCATAACATTCTATACCTGAAGAATGAGCTCGTCAATTTCATGTTACAATGCTGTCTAAAACTTTACTTAGGGAATTAACAGAGATGCTCAAAACTCAGGAGTTTAATACAGTTTTTTTTAAGTGGTTTGTGGTGAAGGGGGAAAGTGAAGGTCATTAAAATGTCAAGTCATGAGCAAAATGTGTCCTGAAACCATCCTTCCTTCCATCCATCTTTCCTATACATCAAAGTTCATGTTTTTAAAAAATGGCTTTAAGCTAAACCTCCCATTTTAATCAATGGAAAGTCTCTGAGGTGACTTTTCCATTCTTGATTAGTGAAATGGTTGTTTCCACTGTTGATGAACATATGAAAATGAGCCCCACTGAACCTCTTTGAAATTCAAGATTCCAGAGGCAGAGGAACCTTGCTGGGAATATTGCCTAGCACTGCCTGGCTTTGGCAGCAGTCGGGAGAGACCTAATTATTTCTACCAATTAGCATTCCCCTTGCTTAATCCCAGAAAACAGTTCTCACCCCTGACTAGAACACTCCCTGTCCCAGAGGTTTCTCATAAACCTCTTAGTCCTTGGTGTTCCTTTCCAGTAAAAACTCAGTCTTGATAGCCTAAGGTGAGGGCTTGCTTGGGGAAGTGCCTCATGAGGAAATTACATAGATGATGAGTTATCCATAATTACGTGACGAATAATTGAATCTGCCTAATGCACACTTTTTCAAATGCGGTACAGCGGGCCAGGCTGTGCATTGCACAACGTCAATAGCTGCATTCATGGGAGCTGCAGTGGATGTAGCTCTCCTGAAGTTTGCAAGGAGCAGCGTGCACAGGGGTCCAGCCGAGCACTGCATTAAAGGGTCTCTCTCTGCATACTAGGCAAAGGGCTTTTGCTACCCTTTCCTTTTCTTGTCAGTCTAGCAGAAATTACTGGCATTTACTAAGCACCTACTGTGCACTTGGGCTCACTATGTGCTTTCCATCGGCTCATAGTTCAATCCTCACATCAAACCTACACATTAATAAGTAGTGTAATCCCCCTGTGGCACATGAGGAAATGGAAGGACTGAGTCATGTTCCCAAGACAGATAGTGGTACTGCCTGGGACTGGCATTTAAATCGGTCTGGAGGTTAGGCAGATGGCTTGAAGGGCCGCCGAGCAAGTGTTGAGAGATGAAATCAGATCATTAGAAGCCATGTGAAAATAGATGCAATGGTGGACACATGTAATCATCAGAACATTCAGTATACACGTGTAATCAGAACACTCAGTATACACGTGTAATCAGAACACTCAGTATACACGTGTAATCAGAACACTCAGTATACACGTGTAATCAGAACACTCAGTATACACGTGTAATCAGAACACTCAGTATACACGTGTAATCAGAACACTCAGTATACACGTGTAATCAGAACACTGAGTATACACATGTAATCAGAACACTCAGTATACACGTGTAATCAGAACACTGAGTATACACGTGTAATCAGAACACTCAGTATACACGTGTAATCAGAACACTCAGTATACACGTGTAATCAGAACATGCCTGTGGGAAGATGGAAGAGATGGGAATCCCTGGAAGTTTGTGGCCCAGGAGCCTGGCAACCAGAGCTTTTATCTTAAGCAAGGTAAAGACAAACATGTAAATTTGTCCTGTGACCTCCACACACATGACCTGGCGCGCGCACATGCGCACGCGCGCACACACACACACACACACACACACAGGATGAAAAAGAAAACCAGGGTCCAGGGTCCACATTTGCATCCTCCAATGCAGTCAAATGGGATATTAGCAAACAGCCAAGGGCATCACTTTTACTTAGCTAAATATCTTAGCTGAAAAAAAAGTCAGCTTTCTAAATTAATTGAGTTTACACATCAGTTCTTGAAAACTGAATTGTCTAAAAATAAATACTAATGTCTAAATAATTTAATATATTATTCAATTGGAGAATTTGCCTTGTGAATATAAAATTTATTAGGATGTTTTGTGACTTTAAAATTCAAACAGTCTACACAGTCCTCGCTTATACTTCAATTTTTTCTGCTTTATATTTACACAGCCCCTGGGTTGTTGTTTTCAGTGTGAAATCCAGTAAATTCCATGAAGCACTCAATGCTTGGTTATCAAATAGCTTTTGTGTTAGATGATTCCCCAACTGCAGACTGAAGTAAGTGTTCTGAGGATGCCGACTGCACTGTGATGTCCAGAGGGTTATTGATGTTAAATGCACATTCGGATTAGTATTTCCAGCTCACAGTGGGATTATTAGAACACTGGGCACCATAAGCAAAGGAGCTTCCACATAGAAACTGGAAGAATATGTCATTCATTCTTATGAACTGTGCATTATGTAACTCATTTATCAAATGTGTCCGCTATGACTTGATGAGTTTACAATCACTATTTCTGACTAGTTGATCAATTATGGCGGTGAAATGCCAGCCTACAAGCATTTCATGACATTTCTTCCCAAAAGGTATAAATGCAAACTATATAAAATCGTACTTAAATATGTAATGCCTCCTTGAATTACCTAACTTACTCTCCGACTTCCCCAGCGGGGAGTGTGGTGGACTCTGTGATGCCTTCTAAAAACGGGCAGTGTGGCTGAGTAAACTGTTTGTCTTACAGCTGCTGCAAAGCTCCTGGCAGAAACCGAGGGAGGATAGCTTGACTTCGACTAATGATTCCAGTATGCTGCTGGAAAGCATGATGGCAACGTGCATGTCAAGGGAATCTGACATCAATAGCTGCTCACACAGGAGGCAAAGAGGGCTTGCTGGGACTAGAGATCCGTTCAGCTTTCTGAGCCCAACCCTCAGTGACCTGTTCCTCCAGCCAGGACCCCCCTCCCAAGGCTCCATGGCCCTCAGAATTAATGCACAACTGTAATCTGAGTTCTAGCCAGCCAATGAGTGCTTCGGCATTCAGAAATGTTTCCTATGGCGTTCCTCTTGTTTCTAGAAACAAACACTAAATGAAGGGACATCCTTTGAGATCAGTCTTAAGAGTCTAAAATTTAGAATTTAAGTCATCTGAGGGCTCTGGTTCTCTCAAAGCACTGGAAATAGGATAGCCTGTGGTCTGCTCTGCTAATTCTCCATAGACCAGGCTTTGCCTTCCTGGGAAGGTAGGATCAGGGCTTGAATGTCTATTAGAAGACTCATTCTCCATGGAGCTAGTACAGACATGACTCACGTTTTCTGGATGACTCCATTTTTCCTGTAAAGAGGAGCATGCCCAGCCCATCCTTCCCCTCACAATCAGATGAGAAAGAATGGTCAGTGACCACACCACACTGATCCCTTCTTTCCTAATAGATGGCATGGTGTTGGGACATCATCTTGAGACACTATTTAAAAATAAGAATTTCAATTGAAATGTTTACAATGGAGGGGTTGGGTTGATCATCCTATGTCTGGTGTAATTGCTCCTTTGGTTCAGACTTGAACCTGCCTGTTTATTATAATCTTTAAAAATAAATGATGTAATAAATCTACACTGTTTCAGGATCAACCACAGCCTTTGGCCAGATAAAAATCTCAGGTTACTGCCATATACCTTTCTTCTGTGTATTTATATTATCTTGGGGTTATAATCTAGTGTCATGGCAATGCACACACCCTGGAGATAAAGTGGTTATGTTTCAACCCTAGCTCATCGAGGGTTGTTAAACAGGGAGAAAGGATTCCCATTCTTACGTCTCTAGATTTATAAAAGCAGGGGTTATATAACAGTATCTTCTTCAGGTGGTAAAAATAAACAATAGCAATATTAAGTATAATGTTCTGTGAATAACAACTAAACAAGTCACCTAGCACTGTCGCCCTTCTAATTTTACCCTGTAATTTGTTTTCCATGGCCTTTCCCCTCAGATCTCATGCTCAGCGGAGCAGCAAATGGTTGCAAAACACTTGGGTGGGGAGGGATGATAGCATAAGTAAGACCCAGGATTGGGAAGGCTCATGAAGAAATTCTTTAATACTTATAAAACAGTAAGACACAGGGAACACTGGTGAGCTGCATGCCATTAAAGAGAATGTGAGCTGTACAGACTCAGAGCGGAAGGCATTAGTAAAGGCAGCTTCATGGAGCATGTTGGTGCTTGACCGGATGAATCACATGTAGGTGGGCAGTGAGGAGCAAGGAATGCATTCCAGGTGGAAAGAGATACAGATGCCAGGCAGTTGGCTCCTGGGAGAGCAAAGATCCTAGGCAGCCCAACTTCTTCTATCCTCATTTAATTTTTATACCAGTAGTATACAATGAAACTCTTGTTTGCTTGTTTGTTTGTTTGTTTGTTTGTTTGTTTGTTTGTGGCACGATCTCATTATGTAGTTCTGCCTAGGCTAGAACTCACTATGTAAACCAGGACGGTCTCAGACTCTCAGAGATCCACCTGCCACTGTCTCCTGGGTGCTGGGATTGAAGACAAGCACCACCACATCTGAAATTAAAAAGGAAGTGCAATGTTTATGATTCAGTAGGAAGGAGAAGAGCAGATCCATGCCCCACTGCAATCAGCATCTAAGACCAGCATAGAACAAGCCTGCTTTTAGAAAAAGGTTTCGTTTTCATAAACCAGAATGGTTTCCTTCTGTTCTCCTTACTCCAGTACAGCTTTAAAAAGAGGTGGAGGGAGACAAAAGCGGGTAAAAAAAAAGAACCTGTCTTTAAAAGGAGCTAATCCAGGGTTGTTTTTGTGTAAGCACACATGATAGATAATAGAGGTTCGGGGGTTTGATTTTGTTGTTGCTTTTTTTCCCTAGTTTTTTGAGACAAGGTCTTGCTATGTCATCCTGGCTCTCCTCCAACTCTTTGTAACCCTCCTGCCTTAGCTTCCCACGTCCTGGGATTGTAGCCATGCACCACCATCCCCAGCAGAGTAGGTATCAGTAATTCTGTGACCACTTCCCAGGGTTTATCACAACAGTTCCCACTGGGAGCTTTTTATATGGTAACCATGGAAGAAACATCAAGTGACTAAACTGACTGAAAGCATCATTTTACAATCAAGGAGATGGTGATGATGGTGGTGATGGTAATAATGATGGTGGTTGTGGTGGTGGTTATGAATCTTCTTTCTTTTAGTTTTGTCCTTTTGTTTTGAGACAAGGTTTTACTCTGTAGTCCAAGCTGATGTGCAATACTATATTGCCCAGGTTTGTCTCAAACTAGCAATGATCTTCCAGCCTCAGCCTCTAACCGCTGGCAGATTCCTCTTTTCTGACATAAAAAATAAATAAATAAAACAAAACAAAAACCTGACGACATAGTGGGGCTATGTCTTAGGAGTTAGTAGTACTTGGTGCTTTTGCAGAGTACCCAGGTTCCATTCCCAGCACTGACATGGCAGCTCATAGCCATCCTTAACCCCAGCTGTCAGGGATCCAACAGGTGCACACATGGTGCACATACATGCATGCAGGCAAAATATTCATGAAATTAAACAAATAAATCTTTTAAAAAAATCTGAAGTCAGATTGAAAAGCTAGAGGAACTTGTTTACATGGAAAAAATTCTTCTCCTGGTAGAATTTTACACTTTGGGATGCTTAAAAGCTAGAAACGAACTATAATCTGAGGAACAGAATGCATTGATAAGGATTATTAGCTTTATAGAACCACTTGTTTGAAGAACCCACATGGAGTTTGGTTCTATTTGTTGTCTACAGGTGCTGCTGCTGGTGCATGGGGAGCTGCATATAGAGGTAAAGTATGCAGCTTGTATCATTAAAATCAGAGTTTACTTTTGAAACTTAAAATTATATTGAGAAAAGTATTTAATTTAATTATTTGATAATTCAACTGTGAAAATATATAAAACTAAAATTCTAGCAAATAACCCAAAAATCTTTTAAAGTTATCTATAAATATTGTGATTATTATCTCATATGGTCTGGTTCATTTTATCTTATTCTCTATTGGATTCTTGGTTGGTTGCTTGCTTGCTTGCGGGGCTCTGTTATTTTAAGAACTAGTCTTTTGAGTTGTCCAGTCTAGCCTGGTACTCACTGTATAGACCAGGCAGGCTTTGAACTCCTGGCAATCTTCCTGCCTCACCCTCACTACTGCTTGTTTGCAGGCATGCACTACTCTGTCTGGTTCCTTTTCTTCTTATCTTAAATAAACAACACGTCAAATCTTATTATGGAGTATATCGGGGGAATCAAATATGATCAAATGGTAATATTAAATATCACATAGCCTTGTAACGACCTATTTAATGCTGCTTCTTGACCAAGTATCAGGTGAGCAAATGGTCATCAAAGTAGAAGGGTAAAGTTCCTTAGCGCAGGTATCTATCTTTGATCAATATTCAAAGCAAAGACTGGAGCCCATGGACGTGATAAAGTGGGTCTCTTTCAACACAGCCTGGAGGACAGCCCAGTGAAGACAGGACAGCAGTGCAACAGGCCAAAAAAAGGTACAAACGAGAATGGGTAAAATTCGCCAAGCCTTGCAGAGAAAGAGAAGACAACTCAAGAAGAAACCCAATTGCCAAGGTCAGTCATATTGACAGAAGCTGTGTGAGCCTTAGAATAAATGTATTGCATGCAAATTCAAGACAATACAATTCCACTCAGTTATATGTAGCCTGCAAAATCCACAGAACAACCACCTATTGTCTACAACAAAAACTATAATAATAGTAATGTTAAAAAAAAGATAGAGGTACGATAGCCTAGAGTTATAAAGTGGGATTAAGAAATATATTGGCTCATTTTAATATATAAGCAGATTCTGTGTATATCCAGATTCTATTAAACAAGGCTAAAAGTAGAGAGAGATGGCAATTACATGACTGGAGTAAACATTGCATTGACCGTGGATGGGTAACTACTGAGGCTGGACAGTGAGCTGTCTCGTGGGCATGGTACTATTCTCTCTGTTAAACAGCTTTAAAATCATAAAAATAAAAACCAAGTCATCTTCACACATACTTTGAACATCTGTTACCTTATTTTCTTTTGTTTCCTCTTCACTGTCATTTCTTCCAATTTAGAGAAGCATCCTTTTTTAGATGCTAAGTAAGAATTGAGCATCCAGAAGAAACTTTCTCACATCTAAACCCCCTTTGTTTTCTTACATTTTAACATTCCCACCACGGCGCCACAACCCAAACAGGCATTCAAAAGGGCTCATCATTCTTGGTCCATGCTGATGAGCAGAACAGCCGTATTTTATTTCTTATTCCCACTCTCCAGTAAATAAGTAGAGCAAGAATAAATGACACAGTAAAGGAAAGGGTGGACCAAGTGAACAGATGACTTGAGACCATGGAGGAGTCAGGAGAAGGCTCGTCAAGGGTCAGCTTGACATTTAAGCCATTTTTTTCTTACAGATCACTTCAGATTTCCAAGCAACCCAGAAAATTACCTACCGAATTTCTGGGGTGGGAATTGATCAGCCCCCTTTTGGGATTTTTGTTGTTGACCCAAACAATGGTGATATTAACATAACGGCCATAGTTGATCGTGAGGAGACCCCAAGCTTCCTGGTAAGTCCTCAATCAGGGTATTCTTCTCCTTGTACACTGTGATAAACAGCAGCTCTTCCCCAGGTAGGTTTGCAAGAGAAGGAATTACATGGATTAGTCTATCAACAAATAAAATCAATCCCTCTACTAAACCCTCCCACGCTGGTGTTTCATGTGCCTGGCATAATACACCCAGAGAGTGGGGGTGAGGGTGGGAACTTTCCAGAACTTCATCCTGCCGAAATGCAGCAGCTTGAAGGGAGGGCAGCTGGGCCAATGGCAGGAGTGGGAACCTTTTCCTTTGCCCACACTTTGGGGAAATGTTTTTCTTCTTTGTTCATTAAGTTCTGTAAATGCCAGCATTGGTCTAATTTATGAGTTTTAATAATATTCAAACTAACTCCATATTGTGTTTCTAGATCACATGCCGAGCTCTAAATGCCCTGGGGCAAGATGTAGAGAGACCACTCATATTAACAGTGAAAATTTTAGATGTCAACGACAATGCTCCGGTATTTTCACAAACCATATTCAATGGTGAAATTGAGGAAAACAGTGCTCCAAGTAAGTCTATTACAGTGGCAACTGCCTCTGATTCACGACTTTCAATTACATATACCATTATACCATTTTACAAACTATTCTGTTAGTTTGCTCAGTGGTTTGACAACAAAAAATTCATTATGATAGTCTCAGGTTTCCTTTCCAAATTTTGTAGTAACTCTTAGCAATTACCGTCAGAATTACATGTAGATTATAGTCATGTCACAAAGTTAGTATCTAGGTATACAACTTTGGTCTGGTCACAAACATGAGGAGGCCTCTTAGGCAGCCTGGATACATAAGCTCAATGTTTTTAAATTTTAAGGGAGAGAGACATATTCACACTATTTGGATGATATTTAAAATGAAACATGAAGGTACATCTATCTGGGGAAGAACTCCAGACAGAAGATAGCCCCACCCTCAACAAAGCTAAGGCTGAGGGAGCATTAGAAGGTTTGCCTGAAAGCCAACAAATTCTAGAAAAAGAGTAACAGTGACACACTTTTGGGTTTTTTGTTTGTTTGTTTGTTTGTTTGTTTAGCAAATAGGTAGCTTAAAAATTCTTTTTTAATGGAAATCAGTGCTAAAATATTTTGACTCTTCAATGTGAATGTGTTGTCGAACTTTATGTCGGCTTTGACAATTTTTCTATATTCCTAGATTCACTGATAATGATCCTAAATGCCACGGACGCAGATGAGCCAAACCACATGAACTCTAAAATTGCCTTCAAAATCATCTCCCAGGAGCCTGCAGGCATGCCCATGTTCCTAATCAGCAGGAACACTGGAGAAGTCCGCACTTTGACCAGCTCTCTTGATCGAGAGGTAAGACAAGTGACTTGGAAGCATAAAAAACAAAAACAAACTAACTAACTAACTAAAGGGTTTGATGGCTAGCAACCCAAGAGTGGTCCCTCTGTTTTGTCTGAGAATACAGAGAAGAGGGGAGAGCTCCCGGGCTTTGCCTGAGACAGTCTAGAGGAATTTGCCTCCATGGGTGTGATTCTGCTGTAGTAGAATGTGTACCTGTGAGAACAACCTGTCACACAACACCTCAAAGAGAATTGTGGAAGACACTTGCAGCAGACACTACACTGTGATCAACTCCTAAAGATTTAGGAGAAAATTCTAAGATGAAGAGATTTCTATCTGTCATAAAACTTTGATAGCATACCTTCTCTCTAGACATCTCTGTTTAATTTTATCTCTGCTTACAAAACACCAAAGAATCTTTTCTTCTCTCATCGTCTGCCACCACCACCATGTATCTCCACCAGAACAGGCTAGTCAGGTACATATTCCTTTCACACTGATGACTTTCCCAGTAGATTGCTAGGGGTATTACACAAGTTAGCTTCTTTTAGACAACCACATCACCTCTCATTCCTATATCCCAGTTTTTTGCTCTGAGTCCACAACACTACCTTCAGAATTTTATGGAACAGGAAGCTTCTGTAGCCCCTCAACCCTTCCAATCAGTCATCTGGAGCCACACCAGTCTTTCCCTGCCATGGACAAACTAACAGTGTGCGTGAGTCATGATTCATGATCTGAAATGTTTTCAGGAGACAACATTCACAATGGCCATTCATAACCTTTGACAATCGATCTTGGTTCTCCTTTTCTCTAAATTCAGCAAATCAGTAGCTACCGCCTGGTTGTGAGCGGCGCAGACAATGACGGAGCGGGACTATCGAGTCAGTGTGAATGTAGTATTAAAGTGAAAGACGTCAATGACAACTTCCCGGTGCTTAGAGACTCTCAGGTACATACATCCACTGGTCCTGGAAGAACCATTTTATATACTCTTAATAGTTTAGCATCCCAAGCCACTAATTGCATGTTTGTTGGTTATTAAATTTCCTACATTTTTCTACTTAAAAAATTAGCTTAAATATGATAATTAAGGAATTGGTGTGAAGTAACACATAGTTGGAGAAATAAAGATGAATACTATTTAAAATAAATATGACTCCTTTAGGTAAACCCTAGTGCTGAATCTTGAGTACTCATCTGGGGGTTCTAGCAGAGGAGCCGAAGACCATCCTCTTCAGTTGGAGGAAGGCTGACACAGTGCGGGTGGAGGGGCACACTGGCCAGCTCAGCCAGACACTCCTGGCAATGGACAGCGTGAAAGCAGTTCTGCAGCATGGTCCTCCTCACCACTCGCAGCACTGAATCTTAAATCCTGGGTTTCTCTTTCAGTATTCGGCACGTATTGAGGAAAACACTTTAAATTCTGAGTTACTCCGATTTCAAGTGACAGACTGGGATGAAGAATACACAGATAATTGGTTGGCTGTGTACTTCTTTACCTCTGGAAATGAGGGGAATTGGTTTGAAATTGAAACAGATCCCAGAACCAATGAAGGCATCCTGAAGGTGGTTAAGGTAAGGTCTAAGTTTCCTTAATGGGTAAAAACATTCTATAGTAACTCAAACTACTAGCTATACAGATAAATTGTGTCAATAAAGTGACCACTCTATTATTTAAAAAAAATACAAAACATAACAAAGTAGATAGCATTTATTTTACTTTCACCATAGTTATATTGCCTAAAGACAACTTCCCTTCCAAGTTTTCGTACTTTCTGTGTCACATACACACACATAGAGAGGGATGGGTGGAGTGGGGGCTGCATGCTTTCTGGACAGGGAAGCAAAGACGTTTCATCTATTAATCAAAATCACTGTCTGCAGTTGGATTGGAGTAGGGAAGAGATGAGAATGCATGGGATTGTGGCTTGGGAATTTGTCAACATGTTTAAATGCATTAGCTGATGTCAGCACAGCATTTCTCCAGGAAGTGGGAACATGACAGACCCCCCATCTGGAGTTATGTCAGGAAAGCCGTGCCTGGAAATAGTATATACCCGAACAAATAGCCACTCTGCTGACAGTCTTTGGCATCAAGTTTGGGAACATTCTGGAGCTTCTTTAACACCTAGGTCTGACATAGTAGTGGAGTGATAGTATTTCCTTAATTAAGAGACATCTGGATGATTTGCCAGCACTCCCTTGTTCCACATTTCACAGAGAGTGTGACAGCTTCTGAGCCTGCACGGACTTTGTTATAAATCTCAACATCAGCATGACTCCTTATCTAATATACTGGGGTCACTCAGTTTCCCAAACTCAACACCTGGCTGTTACCCTTGAACCCTGGCATTTCCTCACAGCAATCAGCCAGCCATCAAGTTCTGCCAGAAGCTACCTTCAAAGAATGGCTTTCCTCTGCCTTCTACCACTTCTCCTCTGCCTGGCCTTGGTCCGGTGAGGATTCTGTGGGGAAACCCTCATACTGTTGAGTCTTAGACTAATCAACACGATTCCAACATGCCATCCAGATGGATAGCCACCTACTCCAAAATGGAGTAGTAAGCCTTCCTCCTCACAACAGTGCCAGAGGCCCTACAGGCCAGCTCAGATCACCTTCGGCAACAGAGTACTTGAGAGTGCCTCTATCTTTCCCTGAATAACTGTATTGCATCCTTCAATGCTAAGCTCCGATCCAAACTCTCAGACACCTTTCCTAACTCACAATAGAAGCAGTTCCCTGCATCTACACAGCTCTATAATCTCTTTGTCTCTCCCTACACTTCCCCTTCCACTGGGAAACTCTGAGCCCTCAGAAGCAATCATTGTAGCTGACAGACACTCAAATCCAGATCCATTCCCTTAAAAATATTCTACTAGTAAATAGATAAAAACAAAAATTGGCATCTCCTAATCTAACATCCTGAAAAAAGAGGAAAAAATGTTAACCTTGGATTCCTTGGGACTTGATTTAATTAGAAAATCAAGCAGTTATAAGTAAAACTCTTAAAACTGGCTCTATGGGGGTTGGGGATTTAGCTCAGTGGTAGAGCACTTGCCTAGCAAGTGCAAGGCACTGGGTTCGAACCTCAGCTCAAAAAACAAACAAACAAAAAAAAAAAAACTGGCTCCATGAAGAGCAGGGTCAAGTGCTCACTGCTATAAAAAGACTTGGTTGGCCTTTTTGCCAACGAATATGTGATAGTTGGCCTTTAGACCTTGGGATTTTATTTATGTCAGAAAAGAATATACATGAATCTAATTTTATTAATAGCCAAGAATATACATGAATCTAATTTTATTAATAGCCAAGTTGCTGTTTATAAAAACATATCACCAGGCAGTGGTGGGCATGCCCTTAATCCCAGCACTCAGGCAGAGGCAAGCAGATCTCTGAGTTGGGGGCCAGCCTGGTCTATAAAGTGACAGCCAGAACTACATAGGGAAACCCTGTCTCAAAAACAAAGAATCAAAAAGTCTCATAGGACTTAATTCGTTCAGTCTCCTAACAACCTGGTGAGGTAAGGTTTGGTTTGAGATGTGAAAATGTTAAGGTCTGGGATGTGGCATAGTGGTAGGGTACTTGCCTTCCATTTGTAACATCCTGGGTTCCATTTCCAGTACTGAAAAGAATGTATTTTTTAAACAAGTTAATAAAATCTACGTAACATTTAGAAGCGAAAAGCTGAGGATCAGAGAAATCAAACCCCATGCTTTACAACACACAGATTCGGTTACAAACAAAACAGAATCAAGACTGGAGCCATGTTACCACCACAAACTAGGGATTCTTTAGGTTCTACTTCTCGGCCTAAAAGGAATTAATGATGTTTTGTTTATCTACAAAGGGGACACTTTTATAAACAGGTTACCAAAACAAGGTCTCATGAAAATAAGGCATTCTCTAGATGACATTATGATGACTTCTGAAACAATTTTTGCTCTTTAGAAATAGAAGGTCCTGTCCATGTCATGGTCTTCCAGACTGTGTTTGCTTTGTTGTGTCTTTTGTGACGTTTCCTCCTGTCTGATTTGGTTTCACTCCAGGCTCTGGATTATGAGCAAATGCAAAGCATGCAGTTTAGTATTGCTGTCAGAAACAAAGCTGAGTTCCACCAGTCAGTGATCTCTCAGTACCAAGTGCGGCCAACTCCAGTCATTATCCAAGTCACTAATGTCCGAGAAGGAATCTCATTCCGTCCTCCTTCCAAGATATTTACTGTGCCAAGGGGCGTAAGCACCAACAAACTGGCTGGTTATATCCTGGGAACATATCAAGCTACTGATGAGGACACTGGTAAAGCTGCCTCATCTGTCAGGTAAGATGGGCTTTACATCCTCTGAGTCCTTAGTGTGACTTTCGTCTATATACGATCACAACACATTGCTCCATCAACTAGTTGCCAAAAACAGAGCTACAAAAGGGGTGAAGTTGAGGGATCAATAACTCAAGAAGAGAGACACAGATAAATTATTAGAATATGTTGTGCCATGAGCAAAAATAGTTTGTAAACTAGTAGGAATTAAAAGAGGGATGCCTTAGCTCATATGAAAATCAGGAGAGAGCTTCACAGCTGAGTCTTGCAAAAGGTTAAAAGTTCACCAAAGGAGTGAGTTCTAGTGAGATAAGACACTATGGCTCAATTCAAGGCAAAGTCAGTAGCAGCTGAAGGGTTAAGCACCATACAGAGTAGCAGCCACAGTATGAAGACCAAAGGCACATGGTTTGTTTTACTTTGTTCTATTTTATTTTTCACAGCCAAAAACTGAGTAACCAGACTAATGCATACATAAGGATTGTGAAGGGTGGTTCACCTATGTCATGTGAATTTTCTGGTTTTTTTTTTTTTAACTTCTTTATTAGTTTATTTTATGTATATGGGTGTTTTACCTGCATGTGTACTTTTGTGTTTGTAGTTCCTCAAGGAGCCACAAGAGGGCATCAGATTCCCTGGAACTGGAGTTACAGGTGGTTGTGAGCTGCCATGTCGGTGCTGGGAACCAAATCTGGATCCCATATGAAAGCAACAATACTTGAGTACTGAGCCTTCTCTCCAGCACTCTGATATTGTTTATAAGTACATACACAGCATTTTAGATCATGCATAAATATATTGGCTGTATAATGAATAATACTCATTAAATAAATAATATTTTATATTTTTCTATTATAAAATAGATATGTCCTGGGTCGTAATGATGGTGGTTTGCTTGTGATTGATTCAAAAACTGCTGAGATCAAATTTGTCAAAAACATCGACCGAGATTCTACTTTCATAGTTAACAAGACAATCTCAGCTGAGGTTCTGGCCATAGATGGTAAGAAAGATATTTCCATGGTTTTGAATGATATATTTAAATTAACATTTTCTTCAGAGTAGATGTTCATAACTGCTTTACATATTTCCTTTATCATTAAAGATCATTATCTTAGGAGCTTTGGGCCTGAGTCTGAGACACCACACCTGAACCTAAGAGAATTTCCACTTACTAGTTTAGTTGTAACCCATGACTCTGGTCCCTTTGGTTTACTAGGGAGAAAGTGTGTGTGTGTGCATGTGTGTGGGTGCATGTGTGTGTGTGTGTGTGTGTGTGTGTGTGTGTGTGTGTTTGAGAGAGAGAGAGAGATGCATATTCATTCATATGTGTGTGCGAGTGCATGTACCCATGCATTTGTGGAGGCCAGGGGAAGATATTGAGTGTCCTGTTTCACATCGTGTGCCTTAGTCACTTGAGACAGGGTATCTGACTTAACCTGGAGCAATGCTGGCAGTCAGCGGGTCCACAAGACTGAGTTGCAGATCCATACACAGCAGCCCCGGCTTTTTACACAGTGCTAAGGGCCCAAACTTCGGTCCTCATGCTTAGACATCAAGTGTTCTCACCCTCTGCGCATCTCCCTAGCCCCAGGAGGAGGTTTTTGACTTACAAAAATAACTGAATTTTAGAGGACCAGAAAAAAATCCCTACAGATAGTCAATAACAAATCTGCTCCAAATGTAAGCTCACATTGTGAGTTTCCTACAGATAGTCAATAACAAATCCGCTCCAAATGTAAGCTCACATTGTGAGTTTCCTACAGAGAACCTGTAAACTCTCATCATTAAACACAAAATTTCCTCTCCTGAGATGTTTTAAAATAATATTCATAGAATGTGTGTGTTTGCCGATCTATAAAATTAATTTAGACTCAGTGTAGTAAACATCAAAAATGTTAACATTTGGAAAAACCACCCCTAACACAAAAATGACAGAACTCATTCATCATCTCACCACGGAAGAGCTTTATTTTGCTGCTTGGTAGTCAACATTAATTGTTTGTTTGTTTGTTATTTGTTTGTTTGTTTACAATAGGGCCTGACTAAATGGACCTGGCCCTGTGGCTCACTATGTGGAGCAGGCTAGACTCAAACTCATAGAGATCCACATGCCTCTGCTCCTAAGTGCTTGGGATTAAAAAGCCATATGCCACCACCCACACTGACTTTAGTAAACTTTTAAGTCTTAGTAATAAATATAATTATTTATTCCAAATACTAAGGCTCAAAGTGCAGAAGCAAGAATCTTTTATCTCCTGGTTACAAATGTAACCACAGCTTTTCCAGCTATTTTATTGATTTCATTTGTAATTAATGAATTAATTACATTGATTTCAAGAATATTTGACTAGTACTAATGCTGGAGACACCAGGCAACTCAGCAAGTTTAAATTGGTCTTCTAAGCTGCAGAAATAGGTTGATGTCTTTTTACTCCTGGTAATAACAAACACACCTTTCATGAGAAGTTACCCTAACTTGGCAGTAAGAAAGAAATAGAAAAGTTGCTTTTGTAAGTTAGGTGCAGTGGGTCACCTATTATCCCAGCTACTCAGAGGCTGAGGCAGGAGTTCACAGCCAGCCTGAGCAACCTAGAGTGACTCTTTCTCAAAAAAAAAAAAAAGAAAGAAAGAAAGAGAGAGAGGGGGGGAGGGAGGAAGGAGAGAGAAAAGAAAGTTGAGGAAGGGAGGAAACCAGAGAAAAAGGAAGGTGAAAGGCTAGACAAAAGGTGTGGAGTAGAGCAGGAAGGAGAAAGGGGAGGGGAGGGAGTCAGCACAACAACAAGAGAGAGACAGAGACAGACAGAGACAGACAGAGACAGACAGAGACACAGAGACAGACAGAGACAGAAAAAGAGATGGGAGTGTGGAGGGTCATTTTTTTGTACAAATTTACTCTCTGTTTTTCTTTATTCTTCTCACAGAAAACACTGGTAAGACGTCTACAGGCACAGTGCTTGTGGAAGTGCCCAGTTTTAGTGAAAACTGTCCATCAGTTGTCCTCGAGAAGGAAGAGATCTGCAGTTCCTCACCGTCTGTGCTCCTCTCGGTGAGAACCCTGGAGAGGGGCAGATACACTGGCCCCTATACAGTGTCGCTGGAGGAGCAGCCACTGAAACTGCCGGTCATGTGGAACATCAAAACGGTGAACGGTGAGTCAGAGGAAGCTGGCTTCCATGGCTAAGCTGCTGCAGCTTTGTGTATCCAGAGGAACATGAGCCCCTCTGACAGAGGTCCTTCCTAAGAAAAACTGAAAACATTCATTTGAAACCAAGATATGAGCCTGGTCTCTGCTGAAGGGAAGAGAAATTATATGAATTCTAGCACCATTTACTGTTTTCTACATTTGTTAGTATCGTTGTTTGAGATAGGGTCTCTGTGTGCAGCCCAGCCAGGACTGGAGCTTGCCAGGTAAGAGGCAACCTTGAGAGCGTGATAGACTGACATCTGCAAACCCACTGGTCAATGAAAAAAAGGAATCATTTCCTCTTAAAGCATATCATGTCTATTATATATTTCTGTGTTTCTGAAAGTCCCATAGACAATAGAAATCTCCTCCCTTTCTGGACTGTATAGTGATCAAGCCACTGCTAATCCTCTGTGAACACCCTTTCCTTTATTGTTTTCTGTATAAATCTTGCTTCCTTTCATGGATGTATTCCATGGTATCCCGCAGTCATACATTAGTCATGACCTCAGACACCAAAGAAATTTTGCTCTGCATGACCTTTCACCCTTGGCATTCTGATCTTATTTAAAGGAATAGCTCCAAACTTTACGTGTACCATCAGTCTCCAAATGAGTTTACCAAATAGACACATGGTCAATGAAGAGACAGCTGGGAATATCGCTCAGTGATACTGCACATGCCTAGCATTCACAAGGTCTCAGGGTCAATTCTTGGGGGTGGCAGCATGGGGGTAATTGCATTGAGTCGGGTTGGACAATGCAAACTGGGTAGCCATGGCACAATGTCAAGGGCATTGTGGGTTCCAGAATGATTCAAACACTACAAAACTGCCAGAGTCCCCACTTAGAAAGAAGTGGTATAGAAATGGGGAACCAAGAACAAATGTTGTTCAGTTGTCTAATAGGCAATGGACCCCACCACTAGAGACCCTATCACCCAGGCCCTCAGCTCTGGGGATAAGCAAGTGGAGTAGATGAGAAAGCACCCCCAAAGCTTAAACTAGATTTCAGTGAGTCAGACATGGGATCAGAGTTTGAAGGCATACATGAGTGCCTGTAATCACTGGTGCAGATACATACAGGAGTGGGTAAGTTCTGGTCAGAGATATGACATTGTGATACCCCTTCTAACACCATCTTCAGTGGGAAAAGCAATATAGGGCTAGGTTCTTGTGGAGAACCATGGCCTTCTCAGGCTGCAGCAGAGAAGGACAAGAAGAGGACACCAGAAGGGTCCAACTTTTTGGCTTCTCAGGGATCCATTGGATGTAGAATTGCCTTGGACCACTTAGGGATGTCAAACGCACAACCTTGCTGTTTATTTTCCCGACACTGGGTTTCATGGCACAATACTATGAAGTTGTCTTCTAAGGACTTCAAGAACTGAGCAACCAGGCTATAAAAACAAACAAAAAACCCACCTTTTGTGTTTAATTAGCTTTTACAATTTTGTGTTGGACTGCATCTGTAGCTATTTTGGGCCACATATGACCAACATGCCATGGATTGGACACTCCTGGTAAGCAAACTGACCCCACCAAACCTCTTGTACCACTCAGCACTGCTCCAACCACACCAGCCCTGCTATGTGTGACCATGATTTCAAAGACAATCCTAGCACCATTATCAAAAACAAGAAGTTGTGAGAGCAAATGATGCCTAGCCTCACGGGTGATTTGTGCTTTTTTGTAGCTACCTCAGCACATCTACAAGCCCAACAGCAGGTGTCTCCAGGAGTGTACAGTGTCCCAGTCGTCGTGAAGGACAATGAGGGCAGGCAGTGTGACACCCCAGAGATCCTGACTCTGACAGTGTGTCAGTGTGATGACCGGAACATGTGCAGATCTCCTATCCCAAGCAGAGAACCTATTTTATACAGGGAGTCATCCTGGGGGCTGGGGCCTGCTGCCATCGGATTGATCCTGCTAGGACTCCTGATGTTGCTGTGTGAGTACGCCAGTGTGCCCTTCGGAGTCCATGGCAGTGACCTCATTTACAAGAGCCATTGTGCTCATTTGCATAATGTGAGAAGTGTCATTCTCTAATCACTTAACTGGTAAAACTGAAGGAAACTGCTAGAAAAATCTGAAATGTGTTTATCTTATCACTTAGCAACAATTTAAATACAGCAAAGGAAGTCATATATGCAAAAATTTAAAAAAAAAAAAAACAGAGCTGAGGAGATGGCTCAGTCAGTAAAGTGTTTGCCTCACAAGTCTGAGGACCCGAGTTCAATCCCAGCGTCCACCTAAAAAGCCAGGTGCAATAGCAAATGCTTGTAATCCCAGCCATCGCAGGATGGGAGGAGAGACACACTGATTCCTAGAACTCACTGGCCAGCTAGCCTAGCTTATTTAGCAAAGCTTGGGCGATTGAGAGACCCTGTCCCAAACAGAAAGAGGAAGACCCCCAAGGAATGACATTCAAAATTGACCTCTGGCCTCCATAAGCACACTCATACAGGTGTGTGACCATAAGCACATTCCACACACACAGGGGATGGGGGACAAGACTGAGCAAAAGAAATTATAAAGATGCTCTACATTCAGTCAATTATATTCAGAGTCAAATCATGCCTTTATTTATAAGCGTGAATAAAGCATGACTTTCTAAAATGTACATACACATGTCAGATCCACATCCTAGTCTTATGAACCCTAAAATAAAAGAATGCTGGTCAAATAGCTTTAGAGAGGTCATCTAGGATCCATATTAACAGAACTTGAGCACTGAGAATTTACTCAGAACATAGATTGCCCCTCATGTGCACCCCTTTAAAATGTTCATGCCTGGGCTGCAGCAATGGTTCAGCAGTTAGGAGGACTCAAAAGGACCTGGCTTAGATTCCTAGCTCCCACACGGTGCCTCAAATCACCCATAACTCCCAGACACTCATGTAGAACATACTCAAACATATAAAATACATCTTTAAAAACTTTTTAATGCTCACATATAATAGTGAAGACATTTAGGGAAATTACATGCCTGACTGTCTTTTAATAAATGTGCATTTTATTTTATTCAATAGATAGGTTTCTGGGAATTTTCATTCTAATCAAAATCTCATTAATCAAATGATGCTCTGAATATGAAAGTTCTATACTTTCAGGACTTTGAAAGGAGTTAGATAAACTATTTTTAATAAATTCACAATAATTCCTTAGTTTACTACTGAATCATAAAATAATAATAGTAAAACAAATTTTCATGATGTATATGTATATTCTACTTCAACTGTCTTTAGAAATATGATTTTTGGGGTAGATGGGTGGCTCAGTGGTCAAGAGCACAGAGCTCTTATAGAAGAGCTAAGTTCAGTTCCCAACACACACTTTGGAGGACTCACAACTCCCCATAACTCCAGCTCCAGGGGGTCCAATGCCCTCTTCTTGCCTTCAGAGACATGTATATACTTACACACAAACATACACATGTGAACAGAATTAAAAATGAAATATTTTAAAGAAAATACAAATAAATACAATTCATATAAGCATTGTATTAAAATTTAATATACTGTATGAATTGCACCCCATCTGTTTTATAACTTGACCGAATTTTATGCTAATATATGACTGGTCTAATTTCCATAATTATGTAGTTCATTCTAGCAACACTAGCAGGTCTTCATCACTGTCTTCTCCCTTTATCAGACAACCATGATGAAGGCAGTTCCCCTTTGAATGGATGACTTAGAAAGAGAAATATCATGTCATACTCAGGATCACAGAGCTGAAAAGCAGTGCCTCCAAAATTCAAACCCTAGAAGTCTGATTTAGAGGCTCCTCCAAGGAGCTACTTCTAAGTGGACAGCTCAAGCATAAGGGTTCATGTGGCCTTGATAGTTTGGAGATGGAGAGGAGGCATTGACATCAGAGTACAATAAACACCTGCTTTCTAAAATAAGTGCTTCTGGAGCTAGAGAGATGGGTCAGTAGCTAAGAGCCCTGGCTGCTCTTCCAGAGGACCAGGATTTGGATTGTAGCACCCACATGGCAGCCAATAGCTGCCTGTAACTCCAGTTCTAGGGAATCTGACACTTTCTTCCAGTGTCTGTATGCACCAGGCAGGCACATGGTGCACAGACAAAGACACAGACACAGCATGCATGCAAATGAAGTCAACATTTTTAAATGAATATCTCTTGGTCCATTATCAGAAAGAATGATCCAATGGCTGGAAGATCTTCCAAGCTAAGGATTCTCAATTCACAATTAAAAGTGCAGTTATAGGGCCTGGGGAAATGGCTCTGAGATTAAGAGCACAGGCTCTGCAGGAATCCAAGTTCCAATTCCCAGCACTGCACACCTCCAGTCCTCACATGCATCTCTCTCTCTCTCTCTCTCTCTCTCTCTCTCTCTCTCTCTCTCTCTCTCTCTCTCTCTCTCTCTCTCTCTCTCTCACACACACACACACACACACTGCACTGACAACCATTGATTAAACTGTCTTTAGTTGCTAGAGTGCTGAAGTATTATGAAAATTACCTAAAAATCTTAGCTGTGGAGGTATTATATTGTGTATATATGTACCAGACACACTGGATACACTGGATACTCAACATGTACAAACAAATACAGTAATTAGTAGTAGTAGCAGTAGTAGTAATATGTTATGGAAAGGAACTGAGAAACTGAACAAACCTTCCAAGAAATGGTCTGGCCTCCTTCAGTTCATGATCACTGGAAAATTACTGTGTTTCACTTACAAAATTATATTCTGTAGACACTAATTTTGCTTTCATTAAATATATTCCTTTAATGTTTGAGTTATTGTATTGGCTTTGTAACACTTTTGACAATTGCCATGTCATATAGTTTCCAATGGACTCAAGCGTTCTCTATTTCCTTGTTCCTGCCTAGTGGCCCCACTTCTGCTGCTGACTTGTGACTGTGGGGCGGGTCCCATGGGAGGAGGAGCCGCGACAGGTGGCTTTATCCCTGTGCCTGACGGTTCAGAAGGAACTATCCATCAGTGGGGAATCGAAGGAGCCCAGCCTGAAGACAAGGTGAGGATCCGGTTTGTAAACAGTTACTGCAGTCATGTAGCAGGAAACAGTTTCTATTGAAACAGGAAAGGGGAACAGAGGAATATCAGGAGACATCTTGATCCTCAGTGGAGAATTGAGACTGTCAGGGACAGGACTTTTTAGGACTCCAACTTTACAGAAGTCATCTTCTAAAAAGAGTCATTCCTAGAAGAATTGTACTGTTAGCACTTACAAGGGGCCACAGTTCACCCGTATTGCTCTGAAATACATGTTTATCTTGTAACATAATTTGCAGGAAATCACAAGTATTTGTGTGCCTCCTACCACAACCAATGGGGCAGATTTTATGGAAAGTTCTGGTGAGTAAACATCCAATTTGTTTGTTTACATATTTGTACTGGGATTCAAACTCAGGGCTTCATGCATGCTAAGCAAGTGTTTTCACTGAGCTAGAGCCCCTGTCCTTTTTCATGTTTTCTGGTTTTTGGTTGTTTTTTTTTTTTTTAATTTTTGTCTTTCTTTCTTTTCCTTTTTTTTTTTCTGAGACAGGGTTTCCCTGTGTGGCTTTGCGCCTTTCCTGGAACTCAACCTATAGCCCAGGCTGGCCTCGAACTCACAGAGATCCACCTGCCTCTGCCTCCCGAGTGCTGGGGTTAAAGGCATGTGCCACCACCGCCTGGCTCATTTTCTGTTTTTTTTTAAGACAGGGTCTCACTAATTTCCCGGGTAGGCCTTGAACTTGAAATCCTCCTGCCTCAGCCTCCTGAGTAGCTGAAATTTCCTTTTGAAATACATCTTTGAAAGCTAGTCAAAATTAAGAAATGATCAATAATTGCATCTGCATGTACATAAGAAATATCATCACTGAGATTAGAAGCTGGCTTTGTATTTCTTTGTGGTTTAGCCAATTCCATGGCATTGGTCTGCCCTCCATGAGTTAATTCACTCTGACTTTACTGTTTTGAAAAATCTAAAGTTTTTTTTTTTTTTTTGCTTTTTCCAAACTTTAATGAATTAAAGTAACTATAGATCTCAGTCAACTAATTACTAACTTTAAAGTACTTTTAACTTATTATCTAATTTTTTTAGAGGTATTTTGCCTGCATGTATATATATGCACCATGTGCATGCCTGCTGCCCACAGAGGTCAAAAGAGGGTATAGGATCCCCTGGAACTGGGGTTACAATTGGCTGTGAGCCGCTATATGGGTATTGGTAACTGAACCTGTCTTTTAGAAGAACAGCCAGAGTCCTTAACCTCTAAGCAATCTCTCCAACCGCTAATTAATAACTTTTAATTAGGAAATATTTTACAGGGATAGAAAACTGTAAATGAAAATGTAAGCAGTAGCCGTGCCCACCACCAACTCTGTCTATTGCTGGCTCAGGTGGGGTCATGCTTACCCATCAAGTCTCATGTGTGCGTATGTGTGTCTGCACATTTGCAGCTCTGTCCCTCTTCCTGGTGTGACAGCATCAACTGTGTCCTGATTTGAGTTCAGTTACTAGCTCTGTACAGTCACCATGGGGCATGAAGCCTAAAGCAGGCATTTAGGTGGATCTGTTATTTCCTTGGATATACCAAGGGACAATTTTAATCATGTTGTCTCATTCCCAGAAGTACACTATAAACTAGCAATAATTAAGACCTGGCACTCACAGGAATTTTATTCTTAATTCTATAGTTAACAAGAATCTACACAAATTATCTTCAGCTATGTGAAAGCCTTTAATAGCTTCTCAAATACTTGCTTCTCCCATTATGATTATAGAGCAAACACTAAACTCAGAATTGTCCGTAAAATACAACTCATGATGAGCTGGAGGGTTGGTTAGGTGGTTTAGAGTGCTGTCTGATCCTCCAAAGAATTGGGAATCAATGCCCGGTATCCACACTGGGTAGTTAATAAACACCTGTAAACTCCAGTTGCAGGGGCTCTGATGTCCTGTGATGATTTCTGTGAACACCCATACATGTGTCCATATTCACACACATACATAAATAAAAAGTAAAAAAAAAAATTAAATAATCTATCAATGCATAAGATGAAAGAAATAGGAAACACAACCATAATTCTTTAAATTTCCCTTGGACATTGTCTGTCACTTTACAAGGTCACATCATGGAGACTCTCCTCATTTCCCATACTGAAATCATATGACTCTTTGATTGCAATGTCCTTGTACCTGAGAACACATGAGGTCAGAAGCTGTCCATGGCTGATCACCGACTACTGAGTCTTTTCACTTTTTTGTTTCTGGCTCCTGCCACTGAGAGTCTGTTCCCCTGTACTCTTCTTTAATTGACATGTGTTCATGGCTTTTCCACCTGCCCACGCCCCTCCACTTGTTACTCTCACATAAACCTGGAATATCCTGACCCCAGTCACATCATTGTACTTTCCCTGACATTGCTGTTGCTTTACATGGCAACTGTCCATCAAAGATGAAAGAATTTTAGGGACTGAAAAGAGAGCTCAGTCAGTCAAGGGTTTGCTATTCCAGAGTGAGGCCCTGAATCCATGAAAAAGCTAAGCATGGTGGCCCATGCCAGGGAGACAGCCTAACTGAATCAGCAAGTTCTAGACCAGTGAGAGACCCTGACTCAAAAAAGAGGGAGGGTACCCTGCAGAATAACACCCAAAATTGACTTCTGACTTCCACAGGCACACATGTGCACACATATCACATGGGCATGCACACACAGCTCGAAGTATTTCAGAACTCTCCCTTCTGTCTTCAGAAGTTTGTACAAACACGTACGCTGGCGGGACTGTGGCGGAAGGTGCTTCAGGAATGGAAATGACGACTAAGCTGGGAGTAGCTACTGGCTCAGGAGCTGCAGCAGCGCTCGGCCCCTGTTCCTTGGGTCATTCAGGGACCATGAGAACGAGGCACTCCACTGGAGGGACCTTGAAGGACTATGTTGCTGCACCAGTGAACATGACTTTCCTAGGTTCCTACTTTTCTCAGGTAACGGGGGAGCCACCTGACAGGCTGGGTAATTCCCTTTACATAGGAAATCCAGTTGCTTGATTGTAGACGTTAGTTTTGAGATTCATTTTTTTTAAATGGAGGAAAGAAAAGCTTCCTCTTGTCAAAATAAATCAGGTAATCATGGTGGCTGTCAAAATTGAGCCACTAGTTCGAACTCAGAAGCCAAGCTGATGAGGACGAAGTTAGCACAAAGTCCCGCTGGGGTGACAACTGTCTCAGTGCATGCTGGGAAAGCTGCCCCTTCCCCAGCACACACACACACAAATGGAACAGCCCAGTGATAGACTCCAGGCAGCATTTACAGTTGCTATGGAGACTGAAACCCAGATAAAATCAGAACTAAAAGATAAGCCTAGGCGAGACTCTTCGGTGGAATGTCAGCCATATTGCCAATTCCCCAAACAGGAGTGTTAATTAAAGAGCATTTCCTGAAGCCAGACTCAGAAAGACTGGCATCATGCTTTCTCTAATATGTGGAGTCTAGGTTTATTTTTATCTATATATGAAAGCAGAGGGGACTACTTGGAAGGGAAGGAGAAGAATGGGGCGGCATGGGATAGTAAATGGAAGAAAAGCTATCCCGTGTTTTCTCTCTATCCCATGTTTTCTCTCATTTGCAAATGTCTGTATTTAACTATGTATGTGTATATAACACATGAAAGCTGAGGAGAGGCTATTTGGGGAAAGGAAAATGGCTAGCAGGAAGGAGAGGAAGAGCAAGAATGGGTAAAGGAGGGTCTAAATATGAGCAAAGATCAAGGATATGTATTTATGAGAATGTCACTAACCTATTATATTGATCACTAACTAAAAACATACTAACAATAAAAATAAATGAAAACATTTTAGCTATCTAGAGGAAAAAATAATCAAATTTTAAAAATGAAGAACATTTTCATCACCAGTGTGGATTACCTAATTGAGGGGGGGGAGGTCCACACTCCAGGCTTGGGCTTTATAAATAGATCCGATGGTCTTTGTAAGGTCCATTTCTCCTCTTTCTCCATCTTTAGAAATCATTCGCCTATGCCGAGGAAGAGGATGAACGGGAAGTGAATGACTGTTTGCTGATCTATGATGATGAAGGCGAGGATGCTGCCCCCCATTCGCCTACGCTCAGCTCCTGCAGCTTTATTGCGGATGACCTGGATGACAGCTTCTTGGATTCCCTTGGCCCCAAATTTAAAAAGCTTGCAGAGATCTGTCTCGGTATTGATGATGAAGCCAAGCAGGAAAAGCCAGGCTCTAAAGACAGGGGTTCTGGGGCAGACGTTTGTGCTCGCTCTACGGAAGTCCTTCAGTCAGGTTCTAGCAGGTACCAAACTGTACCTGGCAGTGTGGATCAGTCGGGTTCTCAAAGGTACCAGACTCTGCCCAGCAGTCTGGAGGTCCCTCAGTCAGGTTCTAGCAGGCACCAAACTCTGTCTGGCGGTCTGGAGGTCCCTCAGTCAGGTTCTCAAAGGTACCAGACTCTGCCCGGCAGTCTGGAGGTCCCTCAGTCAGGTTCTAGCAGGCACCAAACTCTGTCTGGCGGTCTGGAGGTGCCTCAGTCGGGTTCTCAAAGGTACCAGACTCTGCCTGGCAGTCAAGTTTCTTCTGTTTTGTCCCCTTCCGGGTCTGTTCTCCCTGCCATTGCCATCCCTGACCCTCTACAGCTTGGTAACTACTTGCTCACAGAAACTCACACAACTTCAGGTTCCTTTGTGCAGCCTGCCGCTGCCACTGTTGACCCACATCTCACCCAGAACGTCACGGTAACAGAAAGGGTGATCTGCCCGCTTCCTGGTGTCTCTGGCAGCATAGTGGCTCCCACAGAGCTGCGAGGCTCATACAGTATGCTCTATACAAAAGAAACCTGTTCCCATCTATGACCTAAGCAAACCAGAAAAACCATGCAGCCAAATTTGGATATTTCTACCCAAATATCTTTTTTTTTAAATCTAGCAAAGCTCATGGTGTTGGACTAACTTGGCTCTTATTAGATAATCTCTGACCAGGATTATAATTCAAATACTCGGATTCATATACCAAAGCTGGGTATGCTGTCGTTTCTAATTCTCTGATTTTTTTTTCAAGCAGGAGTAAACCTGTATATTCACACACACACACACACACACACACACACACACACACACACACACACACACAAAGATGATCTTAAGGTATTAGATAGGGAGGGTTCCTAAGCATCTTCAAATTCTGTTCTATCAACCACAAAGGAAGACGCTATCGCCTTAAAACACAATGTGGGTTAGGAGACGGGCTTCCTTCTTGGAGTTCAGGTTCCTGTCTCTGTCTCCTTTTCTGGTGCCATTAATAAGGATATGAAAGTATTATTAATAACAATGGGAATTTGAGGTGCATGATGAAGATTTCAGGGCAGCTTGGAACAAAGGTAATGGATGCAGCTGAGTGATTCTGTCTTCTTGGTGAGAGAACTCAGAACATATCTTTTGCTCAAGCCCAGGGCTGTGGGTGAATATGTTTAAATGGTCACATCTATATTCTTTGTATATTCACAATAAGACAGTTTTAAAATACAAATAGCATAGAACATGTAAGAAAGTTTAGTGTGGTGTAAATAATACTCCGTGTGTATTTTGAGCTAACCCAAGACAAGGCAATTTCATGCAGAAAACATGAGCTCCCTCATAGACACTCCTTAAAAGCTGATCCTGTGTCACTCTTTCAAAGAGAAGTCCTTATTGTAAGTTCCAGCGAGAAGGAATGACTCACAGAAGATGTGCAGTGAGGTTTGCTTCATTAACAATGTCAAGCAGGGTTTGTGGGAATAGAAAGCATGGCTTCTAAGCAAAAAGGGCTGTAAATTAAAATAACATGTAGTAAAATGTGTGAATGTGTATCGCTTTAGGAAAGCAATGAAATCATTTTCAAGTGAAAAAGAAAACTGAATAGCTGTAGCGATTTACTGCTGAGTGTGAGGATGTTATGTGAGTGAATGTTCAGAGCAGTGGTTCTCAGCCTTCCTAACACTGCGACCCTTTACTACAGCTCCTCCTGTTGTGGTGACCCCAAGTGTAAAATTATTTTCACTGCTACTTTGTAACTGTGATTTTGCTACTGTTATGAATTATAATGTAAATATCTGATATGAATGATATCTGATATGCAAGCCCTGTAAAAGGCTCATTCAGCATCCGCCCCCCCAGGATCCGACCCACAGGTTGAGAACCACTGGTTTAAACGTTATTTCATGAGAGTAGATCTACCAGTAATGCAGTTCTTCCAGACTTTTCTGGTTACTCATGACCCCACCCGCCGTTCAGCCCACAAAAAACACCCTACCTTACCTGCTTCTCAACATTAGTGTCCTAGCCAAGTCTTTCCAAGGCCATTGTCCAGCTCAGTTATTTTGAATTGTATGAAAAATAGGTCTTTTGATTTTCCTTTCTGGGTTTTTATTTTTGTTGTCGATGTTAGTTTTTGCTGGTTGGTTTTGTTTTGGTTTGTTTTTGTTTCTATTTTGAGGCAGAGTCTTGCTGTAGCTAAGCAGTTCTGGAACCTGCTACATACATACTCATGTTAGCCTTGAACTTGTGATCCTCCTGATAACCTCTTAAGTGCTGAGATTGTAAGCATGAGGCACCATATACAGCGGAACTTTTTTCATAATAAAAGCTTTAAAACGTTTTCCAGACACTGAATATTAATCAATTACATTTTAATCCTAAAAGTAAATACAGTCTAAGGATCTTGAGGGTGAAGCAAACACCTAAATGTCACCATCCCTAGTACCTGTCCCTTTTGCTGGTATTGTGACTACCAGGAATGACGTAGGAGGACAGACAGTCTGAGAAGCTTAAGCAACCTAAGTTTCCAAGACAAGGCTTTCAGCATGCCCACCCCTCGCTTCTGTGCAGACGCTGATCTGTGCCTTTTTCATGAGTGCTAAACTAACAATAAGAACAGTCCTTACTCAATGTGCAAAGGTGGACTCAGGTTTCCCAGAGCATTTTAACGTTAGCTCTTAAACCCAACTTAACAAACGGGAATTTGGAGCTAGGCATGGTGGCCCACACCTATAATCCAGCACTTGGGAGATGGAAGCCGGAAAATCAAAAGTTCAAAGTCATCCTCAGCCACATAGCTAGCCTGGCTGCAAGAGACTTTGTCTCAAACAAAAGGTTAGAAAAATAACCTCAAAAATGGATATCTGGCTGCATTATTAAAATGCAGAGGAAACCAGGTCACATTGGTAAAGTTTATATAGATGAAAATCTAAAGGTTTTTTTTAAGTTTGAAAATGTATTCATCTTTGGAATGACCTAGAAGTCCTCTTCATTTGTAACAATGTATCATATTTTTTATTAAAAATAAAAATTGTTTTAAGCAGAAACTCTAAGTGTCCTTTGACTTCGTATATTGTGCATTTTGAGCAGCACATAATGAAACACGTGGCAGGGCTAGGGACCTGGCTGAGTGAAGGTACTTGCAGTCACTCATGACAACATGAGTTTGATTCCTGGGATCTACATGGTGGAAGGAAAGAACCAACTTCCCAAAGGTGTCCTCTGACCTCTACATGCACACTCTGGCACGGATGCCCCAACACATAATAAATCAACAAAGAAATAAACAAACAAAGCAAATGATGTAACATTGTTACAATAAACCTGTCAATAAACCTCAATCACTCTGTGAAAGACAGATTCTTCCATAATAGTCATTAAGAAATGTGCTGTAAACATGTATATGAATCTTTTAACAGTATTTTACTTTTTTGTTCCTAGATAATACCTCTTCCTCATTCTCCCAGGAAATGAGGAAATATCTGAGGATTCAGGATTTCTTTGGGAGGTTGTAGTACCCAAGGCGATCAAAGCAGAGTTTTTAGAAACAGGGTGCTCTTGATCATGTACAGTGTGTATGGACAATGGGAGTAACCTCACCCTTCTATGACGTGGAGAGAAGCTAATGGGAAGAGGTGACAGTTTTCCTGTACTGTGACAGCAATCTGGACCATGACACTGTTGGGAGTCTTCTGCCCTCACGGTGGCTTTATCACTAAGTAAATGCCATACTATTGTGTGTCCTTCTAAGAGGTGCCAAGACATTGGATCTTCTTCTGGCTGGACCTTCCTCCTTCTTAAATCTGGACAGTGAGCTCAGATGAAGGCAATGGAGAGAAAAGATAAAAACGAGTGATCGATGAAGAATCTTAAAGAATCTTAAAGATGGATGACTTGCCCTGAACATTAGGACTCAATGCCAGAAAGTGAAAGTCATTTAGGTAACTGAACAAAAATATTACTGGATTGTAGGCAGACGTTTCTCTGTGCCCTGCCTAGTCCTATAGCCACTTAGTCCCAAGTAAACACACAGAGGCTTATATTAATTACACACTGAATGGCCCATAGCTCAGGCTTCGTGCTAGCTAGATCTTACAACTTAACCCATTCCTATGAATCTATGTTTTGCCACGTGGTTTCACATCGTTACCTGTTCTCTCACATCTTGCTTCTCCTGGCAGTGGCTCACAGCATCTCCCTGACTCCACCCTTCTTCATCTTCATCTTTAGCTGAGTGTATTACCTACCCTTATTCTGTCTTGTCATTGGCCAAATAGCTTTATTATCAACCAATGAGAACAACATATATTTGCAATGTACAGAAAGACATCCACAGCACTTCTTTTTTGAATAATCAAAAAGGAAGGTTTTAGCTTTAACAAAATAAAATTATATATAATAAAACAGTTATCAAGCAAAAATTACAGTTATAATATCTATTCTATTTGTATTTGGTAAAACTAAAGAAAATATTCTAATACCTATCCTATATTTGTGATTCTAAAGTTTTATATCTAATTTACCTTTTATCATTACTAAGAAAAACTATAGTTATAATTATCTAGTCTTCAAGCCCATCAAAAACCGCAGAAGGATATAATATCACCGGAGTAAACAGGAAGTGCATTGTAAGCAATTTCCAATATTCTAGAAATGACAGAGATATCTGGCTGCCTGGACAGCCATCCAAAGTCCCTCTGCAATGCTGGGGCATCTGTCTTCAGCCTACATGTCTAGAGTCTCTGGCAGACTTTTCAGTGAAACAGGAAATTTGAAGAACTGTTTCACCTATTGGCAAAGTTCATCAGTCACTTTTTTCTGAGTCCTGCAGAATGTCTGGCAGTTTCTTCTGTGAAGCAGGAACTTGAAGGACCATCTAGCTCTGTTTTGGCAAAGTTCAGTGGTCAAAAAGACATCTCACAGCACTGGATTCTATTCATAGTTCAAGAAATAAAAAGACAAAACTGGAGATGGGGAAATGACTCCATCGATAAAATGCTTGTTATACTTTATCATCCCAAGCATCCAACCTCCAAAACCCAGATAATAACCCCAGTCAGTGGAGAGGCTGAGCCAGGCAGATCCCCAGGCCTCTCTGGCCAGCCGGCCTGACCTCTCCAGTGAGCTCCAGGCAAATGCACAGACCCTGTCTCAAACAGCATGGATGCACCTGAGAAATGACATCCAAGTTTGACTTCTGCCCCCCACACACATCACACACATGCACACACACACACACACACACACACACACACACACCTTCGCATTTAACCTTGATGTCACTTCACACACACAACACATTCTGAAACAAAAAAAGGCAAAACTGATTCATTTTCATTTTATGGCCTTAAAGACAAAGTCACAGTTTGGAAGACATCAACAGTTATGAAATAAACACAAGCAGACTCCTTGTTGGTGGCTGGTCTGCTTTTTCACATGTTCTGCCAAGTCTACAAAGAGAAATTACAAATCAAAAATTACGTGGCTTAACATTTATTCAGTAGCACAGGCTGAGATGGTTTTCCGGACGAGGACCAACCGCTTAATAAAGAAAAGTAACATTCATTTCAATTCCACCTTTCAGAAGCTGCATAGTTCCCTCCACAATCCAAGAATCCTGCTGCTTTGCCTGGTTCACCGTGGGCTGAGATGTGTCCACAGCCAACACTTCACCTACGCTCAGGTTTGTGTTATTTCTTTCCCTTAAAAACTACAAATATAAGACAGAGAAATATAGATATCATGGTGCCAGGGTTAAAACGAGACAACAGCAGTTGGGAAGTGTAGCAATGGTTGCAGTTACCAGAACAGGAACTGATACTGCCAAGTGTTGCCCTTGCTGTATGCTGACAGAGCCCCATACTCTAATTAAAGTCTTACAGTGTATCTTAAACTGTAGTCACAGATACAGAACCTTGGAATGGCAACAACAAGGTGACACAACAAAGAATAAACATAATTGTGTGTCTACAATCACCTTCCTCTAGGAACAACTACTTGGAATTCGCTCTTCACTATTCACTCTAAAACTTGAGCAACACCTGAAAAATTAGAAAGAGTATGTCAAAATAAAGGCAATAATAAGAAGAGTTAGAAATATAGACATATAGCCCAGAGATAAAAGCATCCAGGTCTGGTGGCACAGTTCTGTAATCCCAGCTACTCCAGGGGTTGAGGCAGGATGACTGCGAGTTCAAAACCAGCCTGAACAACTCAGTGAGAACCTGTCTCAAAGTAAGTAGTAAAGCTGTCTGAGGGTGTGTCTCAGTGACAGAGGACTGGCTTAGCCTGTGAGAGGCTCAGGGTCAACTCCCAGTACTGGGAGAAATGCTTTAAAGCATGGGACATAATGATGGCTCACATCCTTAATCCCAGCGCTCAGGAGACTGAAGCAGGAGAACAGCATGATTTTGAGACCAGTCTGGGCTACATAGCAAGATCCTATATCAAACACACACATGTATAATATAACATAAGCATAGACATAAGACATAGAGGTAGTTAAATAGATAAATGATACATGGTAGATAGATAGATAGATAGATAGATAGATAGATGGACAGATAGATAGATAGATGATAGATATGCAGTCAGATGAGAAAGTTGGAGCATTAAATCGAAGACCAAGTCTTTAAGCTGAACTTAACTACCGTTTCTGCCGACAGATGTCATAGGCACCCAAACAAGCTACTTGGAAGTCATAGGCTCTTTTCTAGTGAACCTTTAAGAATAATCTAGAGAGCAAGTAACAAACTACTTGGAAGAGGCTGTATGAAATGTGCCCTGTGTAAAAATGACTTCCTTAAAAGAGTCCTTTCAATCAAAAAAGTATGAAATTCTCAAAGAATTAATAAAAATATTATATTTAAAAAGACTCCTTCTATGGCCCATGAGAAATGGCACATTTTAACCTCCATTTTACTTTTATTCTGGCCAAATATGAGACCATCATATCCTCAGTCTTACACCTCACATATCTCTCACCATTACAGTGCACTGCATTCGTCATTACTAACATGTTTAACTGACTTGAACTGAAGTGTGATCGATGTAATCTAAACTCCAAGGCAAAACACAGGCTTACACACACACACACACACACACACACACACACACACACACACACACACACCTGCCTCAGAAAACCTCATAGCTTGGAGTAGCTGAAACAAGTCTTTTCACTGTCAAATCCATGGGCTAGACAGTAATACTCAGTATGTGCCCACGGTTTCTGCATTCAAGGAGTATGCTTTCTAGTTTTGTTAATGAAAAATAAGAAAAACCTAGATTTTTTTTTCACCTAACTTCACTTAGATAGATACAATCGAGAGTCTGTGTTTGACCAGGCCTTATTCTTGATGAGGCAGACACTCCCCAGTCCCTTCAAAATTGTAATCCATTTCTATCTAGTAGCATCTAGAATACATTCTTTTCTGCATTTCCCCGATCTTCACAGCTGCTAGAAACTCCAAATTTCTCCTCAGAAGCTACTTTGGCTATAAGCTGATATCCAAGTTATTTTTATATTTTATTTTTATTTTAATTATGCATCTTTTTGTGCAAATATGCGCATGAGTGCAGTACCTCCAGAGCCACAGTGCCCTGGAGCTATGGTTACAGATGGTCTTGAGTTCCCCAACATGGGCGCCGGGAACTGAACTGGGGTCCTGCAAGAGCAGCAAGTGCTTCTAAGCACAGAGTGATTTTTCCAGCCCCTAAGTTGACTTTAAAAACAAAACAAACAGCCAAGCAGCAGTAGTACACATCTTTAATTCCAGCACTCAGGAGGCAGAGCCAGGTGGATCTCTGTGAGTGTGAGGCCAACCTAGTCAACAGAGCAAGATCTAGGACAGACTCCAAAGCTACACAGAGAAATCCTGTCTCAAACACTGCCCCCCAAAACAAACAAACAAACAAACAAAAGCCTTGCTGTTCTTTGTAGATACACCATCTTAGCCCCCTGCAGCTGTCTTCTTTTATGCTGGTCTTCCAGTCCTCTCTCAGAGAAGCAAACCTACAACAAATTTGTTGCCAAGGCAACAGCAGACCTACTCTGTCAGCCAAAGCTCTCCCAGGGCTTTCCCTACATGCCAATGCCTGCAATGGCCTCCTTTGCCAGTTCTGGCTAGCCAAAGATCTCTCCGCTGTAGAAGCAAGCCCGGAGACATTGTTAAAGATGGGAAACAATGAGCTGTTGTGTAAGGAAAACCCACTAGAAATTTCAGAAAGCAGAATTGCTATGGGAAGAACTAAGAAAATTTTGAAATAAGAGAAATCTTACTCCATGTACTAATCAATCAGAAATATTTGTTTTAATGATTAACAAAAGTTAAAGCTAAACAGTTTCATTCTGTTTGCGCCTGTGTGTATTCTACATTTCTCATTAACAACAGCTCAGATTTGGAGACAAGCTCCCAGAATTCAAACTCACAGCAAATTGCTTAGTCTATGTGGACTATTGCTCTGGGGATAACAACCATCTGTACCCATCAGGTTATAAAACGGATTGGGACATAGTAGGTATTTAGAAAGTTATATTTGCATTTTATTTCTTTAAAATGAACTCTAAATTCTGCATGCTGACTGCCTACCCTACAGAATCTCAAACCATTGACATCATCTGATCCACAGCCTTTTGGGGTGTTTGTTTGTTCATTGGGGGTTGTTCGTTTTTTTGATTTTTAAGACAGGGTTTCTCTGTTTAGCCCTGGCTATCCTGGAACTCACTCTGTAGATCCAGCTAGCCTCATACTCTGTCTACCCCTGCTTCCTGAGTGCTGGGATTAAAGTGTGTGCCACCACTGCCCTGCCCAGCCTTTTATTTATTTGTTTTTAACAGTTTCCTTTTTATTTTTTTAAAACTTCTTATTGATTCTTTGAGGATTTCACACTATGCATCCTGATCCCATCATCGACCCATCCCTTCCTATCCACCCTCTGCCCTTGCAACCTCTCCCCTAAGATAAAATAAAGTTTAAAAGAAAAACCAAAAACAAACTAAGAAAATGGATCCAGATACACCACTGCCCTCAGCTTGGTCTGTATGCACCTGGCGGAAGCACAGCGCTCAGATATCAACATGACTACATGGCATCTGTGTGGTCTTTGGTGGCAACTAAGCCATGGACATCAGTACAGACCCTGGTGTCAGTACAGTCATGGATCCAGACATGGCCCTCCACCAAGGTTCAGATCCAGACATCACTATGGCCCCCGATGGCAAGCAGGCCACCCACATCAGACAGTTCCTTATCACCCTCACCTCTTCAGATCTGCCTCTCTCCCCAGCATATGAGCTGTTCCTTCTGCCTCAATCTCCCATTTTCCCACCCTGTACTCTCACCATAATGGTGCTCAAGCACCCACCACCACACGCTCAGAGGTGATTTCTGCCTGCCCAGGCCAAGTGGACTGGGGTGGAGCTAACAGCTTTTCTTTCTTTCTTTCTTTCTTTCTTTCTTTCTTTCTTTCTTTTCTTTTCTTTTCTTTTTTTTTTCCCTTAATTCCAATGTTCAAACAATGTCTGGAGGGTCTTGCTGGTCAATGGCTAATTTAAGAACTAGTTATACTGAATTCAAGGCCAATCTGACCAACATGAAACTCTGCCTCAAAATCAAATCATACTAGGAGTGGTGGCACACACCTTTAATCCCAGCACTCAGAAGGCAGAGTCAAGTGGATCTCTGTGAGTTGGAGACCAGCCTGATGCACATAGAGTACCTAGCAAGTCCCAGGACAGCCAGAGCTATATAATAGAGAGCTTGTTTCAAAAAAACAAAACTTTTAAACAACAACAACAAAAAAATAAATAAATCATGTATTTTATATCTTTCTGTATAGGACCACCTCTGTGTGAATAAATACCTGTAACTCAGATTTCACATTCTGACCAGTTGGCTTAATGCTGCCAGAGACTGGGAAATAAAAGGAATCAGGAGAAAGTGGTCATTTTTAATAGCGTGACCAAATTTTAAACTGAAAACTCAGGGTACATATCCTCAGACAACAACCATCCTCTGCCACACATTTTGTTGTTGTTGTTGTTCTTAAGATGGCATCTTAGATAGGGTTTCTATCGCTGTGAAGAGACACCATGATGATGGCAACTCTTATAAGGAAAACCTTTAATTGGGCTCACTTACAGTTTCAGAGGTTTAGTTCATTATCACCATGGTGAGACATGAGGACTTGCAGGCAGATATGGTACTGGAGAAGGAACTGAGAGGTCTACATCTTGATCTGCAGGCAACAGAAGTGAACTGTGTTCCACATTGGACATAGCTTAACCATAGGAAACATCAAAGCTCACCCCTACAGTAACATACTCCCTCCAACAAGGCCACACCTACTCCAACAAGGACACACCTCCTAATAGTGCCATCTCCCTGTGGGGGCCATTTTCTTTCAAACCACCACAGCAGCTACTGAAAATTCTGAGACGGGCTGACTGTCTCACAATAAACAAGGGGAATTCACCTGCTCTTAGTGGCCACAGAGAAGTTCTTCACATACAGTCTCATGCGGATTTCAGTCTATTCAACTCCAAGGCTTCCCTGGAATACCACTCTGTTTAACCTGTTCACTTGACAGCCAAATAACCAATTAATTTAGATGACAGCTCTAATCCCAATATTAAGAAGTAAAAACAGTGGCAGACTTTCTTCTTCCTACATACCCATTGGAAAATTAATCAAAAGAAGTTTGTGTTGCCGGGCTTACCATTATTGTAGCAGAATTTGCATGAAAACTGTGTGACTCATTCCAAAGGTCTGACATCACTTAGTAAAAGTTAAGAGAGATAGTCTGGTAGGGGGTGAAGTAGAAATTATGCAGAAAGTTAATTGACAATTACCTAGCTAAATGACAGGTCACCTTACAAGATCATGTTTGTATTATAATAAACATTATTATTTGTATTGAAAAAACAACCACAATATCCTTACACAAACTAGTAAGGGTTATTGTGATTGTGAAGTATAAATCACCAAAAGCAAGCTTTTCCATTTATTTCCTTCGTATAAAACTTTTTAGAAAGGTCTCATGTATCACAAGCTATCCAGGAACCCATTATGTAGCCAAAGATGATCTTGAACTTCTGGTCTTCCTGACTCTACCTCCAAAGTGCTGGGATTACAGTTGTGTGGCTCTGGGGCCAAACTTGGGGCTCTGTGCATGCTGGGCAAAAAGTCTACCAACTGAGCTACATCTCCAGGCCCTATATCAAACTTTTGTTTCACTGGTTGCTTAATATTTGAACATAGTTCCTTTTTAATAAAATCTCTACCTTGAGAAAGAACTAGAAGTGATGAAAACCAAACTAGTTAACAAAAATAAAGCTGTAATAGTGCAAACAAAACAATTTAAAATCACTTTTCTGGGGGGCGGTGCACACTTCTTTAATCCCAGCACTTGGAAAAGGCAGTAGGATCAATGTGAAATTGAGGCCAGCCTGGTCTACAGAGTGAGTTCCAGGACAGCCAGGACTACACAGAGAAACCCTTCCTCAAAAAACCAAAACCACTCTCCTGAAATACTAGTCAAGGTTCTGATGCCCTCCCTAATGGTACATGAAAGGCTGATTCAGCATTCCCATTCCCTGTGTGTTTATTACAGAAGTAGACTTGACTAAATTACTATTTTTCCTGCTCTGAGGTTTTCAACTCTTTTTGCTACAAAAGTAGACCTCCTGAGAAGAAATGCCATTCACAAGATCTAACTGGAATTCAAGAATGTCATTTCAGTCAGAGCAGCCCATGCATATGACATCCACAGCAATGGTTTTTTACTGTCTTCCCTGTAGGAACACAAGCTCTTGCCCTCCCAAAGCAAGCATGCACAGACACGCCTCTCTCACCTCCTACCTCCTCCCAAGAAAGCAAGCCAGTGCCATCTTGATTTTTAGCACCTAGACTCAATCCTGAAGCATATTAGGCACATATTCTAGCATTATTAGGCTCCCAGAAAACAAAACAAAACAAAACAAAACATCACTATTGCACAATATTAACTGCATCCCAAGGATCTTAACTGAGTCAACCATGCACCAACTTCTGAACTTGAATGCTAGCAAATCGTTATATCAACTCAAATGGCACTGCATTCTCAAAAGACCATATTCACGTTTATATGTTTTAAAACAACCTTTAAAGTGGATTAAAGTAAGTGTTTTCTCTTAGTCCTTGGGAGGTTTACTTTTGAGATTCTGCTTGTCTGTTCTAAAGTCTTATACCCATCATGCTAGATTCTGTCAACAAGATTTTCAACCCAACATGATTTTAACAAGATCTTCTGGGTTTGTGTTCTGAAGCTATGGCTGGTATCTAGTTAGCTTTTTGTTTTATTGCTTTTTGTTGTTGTTGTTTTGTGGTTGGTAGTTAATTGGTTGGTTTTGTTTTTGTTAAATAGAAGGATGCTACTTATCTGTGTGCAAGTGAATGAGATAACCAAGAAATTTCTTTTTCTTCTTCTGAGGGTTTCTTTCTGTGCGTTTCTACCGGCCCTCTAGTCACCTTCGGTCAGTAGTGGTTTCTGTTAGATGGTTTCTGTAAACACTGCAGTTGGCTTCCCATAACCTCACCCCCACCTCCACCCTGTCAAGCTGCAGATGGATTCCAGGCTACTGTCAGGAGCCAAGGACATCCACCTCTCATTCCTGCCCATGGCTGGTGGCTTTATCTTTCTAAGAATTCCCATAAACAATCCCAGGGCAAAACCAAAGCCGCAGATTCCCCATGAGTGGGTAAAATCAACCATCCTAGTACTGAACTCCCACAATGAAGGTCTGCCCTTCTCAATTCCAGAGGGAAGGGGACTTTTCCAGATCATTCCTGCTTTCTCACTCTGTCCTCCTGGGTGTTAGTTACTTCTCTCTTTGCTGGAAAACACCCGACCAAGGCAACCTAAGGAAGGCCTTCTTTTCTCTCATAGAAGAAGACGCGGTCTGTCGTGGTAGGGAAGGCATTGAGACAGGAGTGTGAGGCAGCTGATCACATTGTACCCCCAGTCAGGAAGCTGAGATAGTGAAAGCTGGTGCTTGGCTCCCCTTCTCTTATTGTTCAGTCCAGGCCCACAAATCTCTCCCACCCACTGTCCTGCAGCCACTTATAAAATAATTACTTGGAGGCTTGTATTAATTACAAACTGTTTGGTCTATGGCTCAGGCTTATTGCTAGCTAGCTATTACCTCTTAAATTAACCCATTTCTATTAATCTATGGTGCCTTGTGGCTAACCTGTATTCCATTACATTTTGCCCTCTTCCCAGCCTCCCTCCCTGGGCCCACAGTGTCTCCTTGACTCTGCCTTTCCTCTCCTGTGTCTTTGCTTGGATTTCCTGCCTGGCTATAACCTGCCTTGCCATAGGCCAGAGCAGCTTCTTTATTAACCAATGGTAGCAACACATATTCACAGCATTCAGAAAGACCACTCCACAGCAATGGTACCACCCACATTCAGGGTCAGGCGCCCCTTTGTTAAATCTTTTGGGAACTGCTCATATGCATGCTCAGAGGTCTGTTTCCATGGCAACACTTAGTCCTGTCAAGTGGACAATCATGACTGTCACACTTTGGGTGGGCACAGGGATGCTCACTAGTAGCTTCTAAGCTTTCCAGCTTCACAGCCACCTTTGAAAAACTGGGAAAGTCAGAGGATTTTGTCCATTGTAAACTAGGTTCAACCACACCACTGAGCTCCAGGAAACTCATATCCTCTCACTCTTTCCCACTTTGCCCTTGTTACACACACACACACACACACACACACACACACACACTCCAACAATAATTTTAAAAGCCTATTCGCTTCTCCACTCACACATTTAACTAACAGTTGTATGAGCTGGCCTTTCTGATTTTTTTATTAAATTTGTTCCTTAACATTTTCATGAGTGTGCGCAGTGGGTTCTGGTTATTCTCGGTCCCTCTCTTTCATTCTTTACTTTCCACTCCTAGAAACTGCTTCTCTCCTCAAGCCCCATTTCCATGTGTTTGTTTGTTTTTCAGAGTTATGCTTTTCCAAGAGAAACTGGATACACAGCAATTCACAGAGAAACACCTGGGCCCAGACAGAGTTCGCATTCTGGACAACGTGGTAAGAGATAGGATGCGATGTACGACACAGGGAAGCATGAAGTGGGCAGTGACAGCATTACCGCAGAGGAGGACTTTACAGAGAAGATAACGTGTGAGAACAAGGAAAGTGAAGACCGAAGAAAGTAACTTTGCACAGTTGTGCAAAGGGAAAGGGGACACTGGGAACAAAGGCTCTGAGGAAGAGCATGGGGACATATTTGTGATGGCAGAGTCATATGCAGATCATGGACAGTGGATCAACATGCCACCCCACAACACTCCCTGGATGCCAAGGGAACGAGCCTTCAGCTAAATGATAGCAGGCATGAGTCAGTGGGAGGGAGTGTCAGGCTAGCAGGGCAGCAAGGCCTGCCAGGGCTTTTCCAGGCCCATTCTGTGTACATCTCAAAGCAGCGTGGTCACATTTTGATGACTACTTCGACCCAAGAGTAAACATGTTCCCCCACTGCACAAGTTCTCTTTGCTACTTTTGCATCTTTTCCCATTTCTTCTCTACTTCATGGTCAATTAACGATTTCCTTTAAATACTGAGGGTTAGGGACTCTGTCCCCACAGTCACAGGTCCTAGTGCACTGACTCACAGAAGAACGTGTGGGGAACTGTTGAGTGAGACACTGACTCACTGTGGTAGGCTGTATCAGTCTTCTCAACGATTGGCATCATCAACAGTGCTCAGGGCTGTGTCTGCCTCCAGGGTGTGGACTGTTTATTAACGGTGTGTGGCCTCCTCTGCTGACTTTACCACTCTGCGACTCTCAGAAAGGCAACACTTACCTTTCCGTTAGAGGTTCTCAGCCTATCGGCGCTTCCTTCCCAGTCCCTACGCTGCATTTGGCTTCTGGTCCAACAAACTGGAGAATCCAGACACTTCACGGCCCTGGTTCTCACCTCCTGACACTCATGCCTTGGCCTCTGGGCCACAGGACTGAGGAGAAGGACAATTCTGTTAGTTTCTCCACCTTCAGGGTGATGAACTCTGTTCTCACTTGGCTCCTGGACTCTTACAGTGTCACTCTATCCCTCCCTGTCCCAGCCACACTCAGTTCCATATATATCCTGGATTCTTACATCTCTCAACCATCAGCCAGAGTGCTCCACAACCTGACTCACACCTGCTATCTTTGTTTGGCTGCAGGGTTGCTAAGGAAACACACATACACAAATCACATGTATATGCATGTGAATGCACTCACACACAGAGAGAGGCAAGAAACACACACCACAGACCAGCATTTTCTAACTAATCTATCAATTCAATCACGATGAATATTCGAAGCATTCTCCTCCATAATACTCATTTTTCACTCATAATTAATTCCTTCTGGTATGTAAGCTTGGTCCAGCAAATTTGTATTGATCATCCAGTATGACCCTGAGACCAGGACTGAGCCTACTGTGACTATCAAATGATCCCTACTCATGGAATTAACAATCTTAAGAGAGAGCAATGGGTAGAGCAGATGACCTGGGTGAAATAGCCATACATCACAGTGATTGCTGCTATACACAGGGAGTATGATTAGTTGTGCATACAGAAAATCCTAATGGGAGATTGAGGATGACTCCTCGGGTAGCTAAGTGACAAGACCACCACCACTGTACGGAGCATGTGAGGAATGAGCACGTTTGCTCTGGAGAGGCAGTAACAAGGCAGAGAAATCCTTCTGTCAGTGTGCTGAGGTAACCGCTCTACCACATCATCACAGACGTTCGAGGTTCCCAGGCACTATCCTCACAGTGATGGCCCAGGTCTGAGGCTTAGAAGGGAAGACTGTGACAGGTCTGCACAGTAGAAACAGCTGCAGATTATGTCCGGCGTCAAGGAAGAAGATAAAATGAAAACACACCTCAAAAGACACATCATTGCATAAGCAGGCAGAGGAAGGGTTAAGAAAGAACAGGCAAGATGGCTCAGAAAGTAAAGGTACCTCCTGACTTCCGTACACATCCCCTCCGACTTCCTGCCTTGACACATGCACTTCCCCCAACACACACAATGACAAAATAAATATAAAATCATTTTTAATAAGCACAAGGGGGAAAAACCAGAGAGAGAGAGAGAGAGAGAGAGAGAGATGGAGGGAGAGAGAGTACTTGGCTATTCCTTCCTCACAAATCTAAAGTAAAAACAGATTCTTCCCTGTATTATCCCTCTAGGTTATGTGGGGACATTTCATGTTTTGTTCTGTGTCTTTGTCTTACTTACCTAGACTTATCTATCTATCTATCTATCTATCTATCTATTTTTATAGTGTTAGGGTTATGGGCAGAATGTCAAATGTCCTCCACAGAATCACGTGTCTAACCACTTGGTCCCCATACGGTGGCACTGTTCTGGGAAGTTGCAGAACCATTGCTAGACTGGATCTAGCTAAAGGAAGTAGTAGGCTGCTGAAGGTGGACTTTGAGGTTTCACAGTCCAGCCCCACTTCCTGTGCAGTCTCTCCACTTCCTGGCAGAGTGCTCAATGTAAACAAATACCTTTAGTTCCCACCACATGCCTTCCCTGTCATAATGGACTCCATCTTTCCAACTGTGAGCCAAACAAACCCTTCTGCCCTTCCTTAAGCTGCTTCTTGCCAGGCATTTGCTCATGGCAAGAGGCAAGGCAGGGCTTCAACCCAGGGTACCAGTACCTGCTAGGCAAGCACTCTACCACTGAGTTACATCCCCAACTTGGTACCTTTTACTAATCCAAGTTCTGTGGGTAGGCCTACTGACCATAGCAACCTCATGTCTTACAAAAGTCACACACTTTTATGATTTTCTTGGGAGGTATTTTCTTAGGACAACAGCCAGATCTGGCTTTCAAAGTCTCAAAGATTAACTCTAATAATGCACTTAGAAGGATTGTCACTGGAATTAAGTGGCCAGCTATCTATCCGACCTTTCTTTAGCTAACAAGTGTCAATGTATAAAAAGATGTCTGAGGCCAAAAGATGGTGAGAAGAGGAGGCAGTGACGGTAGGGAGGAGACAGGCTAAATTTTACTGGCCTTTATAAAACCTTTATGTTTTATTTTAGGTGATATTTATTAAGAGTGAATCCAAGACTAATCACTTAAAGATTATTTTCATCTCCTTTATGGAAACAGGTAAATTTTAATGTGTTCCTGGGTGTGAGTGTTTTGCCTATGTGTATATATGTGCACCACATGTGTGCCCGGTGCTCACAGAGGTCAGAAGAGAGAGAGATGAACCCCTGGGAATTGAAGTTACTAATGGTTGTGATCCACCATGTGATGTGCGTGTTGGGAACCAAGCCCAGGACCTCTGCAAGAGCAACAAGCCATCTTAACCTCTAAGCCATCTCTCCAGACCAACTTCAATATATTTGAATATAGCTATTTGAACAAAATATGTTTTGAGCTAATGAGTTATAAGCATCTAAAGAAATTGTGTGTGCCATAATCTTAAACTACTTTAGGCAGGGAGCGTGGGAGTTAAAATGTTCACATCTTGTCAACATTTCCGTTTATCCCAAAGCCATCTTTACTGTTTCATTGGAAATGGCCACATTTGGCTCTATATGCAGAGATTTATGAAATAAGTTTAACCTCATTGCAGTCTGAAGAAATCAGAAGCTGAAGAGGTAGGTATGATTATCTGATTCTCAGAAAGTCCCTTCAACTGAGCCCCATGCTTAGAATTTGTGAAGTGATGTCATGTGGTGTACATAAGGACTGACACTTCTCAAGTCCTCGGACAGACATCTTATGGAGGGAATGCTGCCTGAAGCCTACTTTGACAGCCCCCAGAGGCTGTTGAATAATTCAGCAGAAATAAACTCTGTATTAGTTAGTTCTTACCCTGGAAGCTACAATTATCTTCATTAGCACACAGCTCCTGCAGGCTTGATAATGAAGCGTAAAAACAAAATGAATCTACAGGGCTCAGAGGCAAGTGCACTCTAAACCAGAGCTGAGAGAAAGCTTCCTGGGAAGGTTTGCAAACACATTTTGGAAGTCCTGCTGTCTTCAATTAGGAGTCCCTGCACTGTGAAGAATGGGAATGAATTCCCAAGGGTTCTGCTAGCACCCACACCTAGTTCAAGAGGAAGGAGCCAAAACTAAAAGACCATCTTCTCTACATTTGAAATTGGGGGCAAAGAGTGAGGGATTCCCAGAGAAAAGAGGGAGCCACTTGTGACCATAGAAGTAACTTGGCTAGTTGAGCTAATTTTAGTGACAAACTGGTCTTGCCAGTTTCCTATCAGCCCTCTCTATGCATAAAGGATCTTCCACTACTGTAATGTCAACAGAAATGTCAATAAGATGTGAAAAGTAAAACTTGCAAAGCCCCCATTAGCTAACGATTATAGCAAACACCTTTCTTTAGATGCTATACTGTGTGAATTCAAAATATATTTGTGCAGGTAACTAATGTAAATATATTCAAATGCACTAAAATTTACCTGAGTGTTTTCCATAATACTTTACTTCTTACGTGCAACAGGGGATTTTTCCTACCCGTGCTGACTCCAATGTCTGGATGCCCATATTCAGTTTCTGCTTTGCAAGAGTTCACTTAGCCAGGCCTATTAGTACAACTAACAACACAGAGCTAGACAGTGAGGGTGAGGCAGGAGGATCTCAAGTGTGAGGTCAGCCTGGGTTACTAAGTGAGACTGTGTCTAAAAATAATGGTAATTATAAAAACAATAGAATTCAATTTAACGTTTTACTCACTCTTGCAATAATACCGTTTTGATTTTCACAGCTATCGTCAGAGTCTTTAAGTGCCGGCCACTGCAGAAAGATTCATAATGATTTTCTGATTTTATTCCTACAGCAGCTCAGCCCAATGTATCGAACGTTACCAACCGAGTTCAGCAGGTCAAAGACCTGTCTCCTTTGCCCTGCTGTGTGAGCCTTCCACTGTCTCCACGCAGAGCCAGAAAAGTTGCAAACCTGCTGGAAAGGGCTGCAGAGAAGAGGTGAGGGGCCTTTACAGGGACACTACTGAAGCCTGGCTGGCAACAGCAGGCCCCATGCCGCGTGGCCCGCGTGTCTAGTCGCCCCCTGAGCTCATTCCCGCATCGCCCGCCAGTCCTTTTCCTCAACAGCCTTGCGATTCTGGGTTCCCTGAGTTCCGCTCCTTAGATCCTCTGTCCTGGGGTCTGGACCCGCTGGTAACTAGGTTCTCTACTCGAGCTGATCCGGGAGGAGGAGGGGATCGGGAAGGAGACACGACGGGGCGGGGCCAGCCGCCCAAGGTCCCCAGGAGGGGACGTCACGGCCCCAGGTGCGGAGGGCGGGAACTGGCTCGCACCTCCCCGCGGAGCGCATTCCCCACCTCCAGGCTGCGGGCGGGCCCCCGGCTACCCTTTCTGACCCCGCCACACCTGGAACCGCACCCGGGGCAGGGCTGAGGCGGAGAGGGGCAGCCACAGGAGGGACCTGGCCAGGAGGATCCGCCGGCGAGGCCCGGAGGCGAGGGAGCGGCGGAGCGAGGCGATGGCGCGGAGCCCGGGCGGCCGGTGCGCCCTGCTGCTGCTGCTGGCGGTGGTAAGTGCAGTGACCCCCCGCGCCCCAGCCGGGAACACGCCCGGTGTCCCCCGCGGTGGGACAGCGCTGGGCCCGACCTGCGGCGAGCCGGGTGGGCAGAATACACGCTCGATCACTCTCCCTTTGGCCGTCACACTCAGGCCCCAGCGACCTTTCCTAACTGTTTTCCGTGGGTACGGTGAGCCCAGGGGCAGGGAAATCCCTTCTTGGGGGCTCCCGACTTTGTTTGGAGCCTTTTGGACTAGGAAACATGGAGGCGGTGGGAAGCCCCACGCGCACCCTTTTTGCACGTTCGCAAAGTTTCCGCAGTTTCCCAGCTCCTGCTGATAACGTCAGTGAACCGGGAAACCAGGAAAGACCTGAGTTCCTAGAGTGAAAGAGGCAACTGAAAAGTGCTGTTTACAAAGCTTACAGTTTTATTGTTACAGGTGCTTTGGTCACTGGCCTGAACAGTTAGTGCTTTCCCGGTATTAAACGTATCTAATAGTTTTTATCATTTAGAGGGAAATTGAAGCCACCATCATCAAATTGGGTTTTCAGAAAAGGCCTTTTTAAAGAAAAGGGCTTTCCGCCCTAGAGGCAAGGCTCAGACCCAAGGTCTATGGTTTTGTTTGGCTTCTATGCCCAACTTGGATTTTAAATGGCTGTGTTCGTTCGTTCGTTTGTTAGCTAACAAAATTGCATATAATTTAGGAATGTCTGTGACTTTCAGAGATTTGCCAACTGGGTTTTAATCAAGTGTGGGATCATATCGAGGAGACTTCACAAATAGGTTCAGAGAGATTAGGTATACAAAATCACACCTCGTTTTCTTACATCATTATTGTAATTTTAAGAGCAAGCATTTTCATCCTATTGGAAATTCTTGCCTCTGAACAATGAATTTTGAGTAGTGGTGGAGGAGGGGAGAGAGGAAAGGGGGTTGTAGTTTGAGGGAGGGAGGGAGGGAGGGAGAGAGAGAGAGAGAGAGAGAGAGAGAGAGGGAGAGAGAGAGAGAGAGAGAATATCCTGGAATGACGATAGAGGTGCAGAAAACAATTTTTTTTTTTTTTTTTTTTGTCTTTTAAGGCAGACCAGAAAAAAGATGCGTAAATTTAATCCAAAGATTTCGACAAACTCACTTTCCATAGACAGCTTGGTAACGAGGAACTGGAGGCTTTAGGTACAGTCTGTTTTCAGTCTGTTTGGTCTTGCTTTGCCTATGTTGTTGAGGTCATTTTTCATCAGATTTTTCTATGACATAATGTTGGGCTTTGTTTTTGGCCCAAGGAGTGACTTTATCCCTCATCTTGCTGCTTCCTAGCTAAGGGGAATTCCAAGTCAGCAGTTCTGGGCTCACCTGGAATGTTCAATACAAATTCTCTCCCTATAAAGAAAAGAAAGTCTATGCAGTGTCCACATGTATAGCAGGCAAGTAGTTCATAGGCTCGCAAAGGAACAGGTAAGTTTAGACTTTCCATTTTAGCATTGTACATATTTTTACTTTATTAGACAGGGATGGGATGCTCCTTTGGAAAGGAACAGAATTTTCAGACTAGTCTGTGTATTTCTAGAGTGCTTTTTGTGATATAAATCCAAAGGGGTGTGGCGACCTATGAAGAAGAGTAGACAAATAAACAGAAAAGAACAGAAGGCATTTCGGCATTCTGTTCTCAGTTTAATGTGAGGTTGTGGGAAGCAGAAGCTGTGGGTCCTCCAAAGGAAGGAGAATGTAAGTTGTGGCCGGTTTGGTCAGTCAGCTGCACATAACAGCATTTACAGGCTCGAGCCTGTTCCAGAAAAAAACAAAAACAAAAACAAAACAAAAAAAAAAAAAAAATAGGACTAGAGAGAGCTCAGCTGATGAAGTGTTTACCCTGCAAGTAGGAGGTTCTGAGTTCAATTCCCACAACCCACGTAAGAAGTGCCTAGTGCAGAGGTGTACCCTTACAGTCCCAGGGCTGAGGAGGCAGAGACAGGCAGACTCCCTGAGGCTTGATGGTTAGCTGGCCTAGCCTGCTTGGCAAGTTCCAGGTTTAGTGAAAGACCCCTGTCTCCAAAGACAAAATGGATGGCTCCTAAGGAATGATCCATGGGGTTAACCTCACACCTACACAAGTGTACACACACACACACAAACACACCAACACGTGTGTGTGCACACACAGGAATCTACATAAAAAGGGATTTATTTCAGAACGTTATAGTTTGAGTCTACATGGAAAAAAGGGTTGAAGAAAACTGCAGTCATTTGAGCTGTTGTCATTTCAAAGTCACAGACCCAGCCACTGGGGAGCTGCTGCCTCACCTGTGATCGGGGGCCAAGCCACAATGTCACTTCCACAGTCTAGAGAACACTGCGAGTGGAAGGAGACATTAGTCTGTGTCTTGCCTCCTGCCGCCCGTGGATCTAGAGACTAGACAGCAAAGGATGAATAAGACTGCCACAAAAACCCACCTCATCCACCTCTGTGCACCAAGGGAACCTTCCTCAAGTGTCATGGGATTACATGTGGAGTGTTCCCACTCTGAGACCCTAGGCTTTCTGAGCATGGTGAAACGCAAAAGGTTTTGGATTTCAGAGCACTTCAGACTGGAGTTTTGTATTGGAGATGCTTTGTCAATAAAGTCTGCACGTATATTGGTTTTGCTATAAAAAACAAAAACAAAAACAAAACTGAAATCTGATACATATCTGGTCCCAAGCATTTCAGTTAAGGGTGCCCAGCTCAGAGTGGACAAACCCATATGTTGAGCACTGAGCCTGCCGAGGAGCCTTTAGTGGTCTTTGGCTTGCTCCTTTAGTAGCATACCACCAAGTAACTGTTGATTGTCACCCACATTTAGGCCAATAAATAAAACCCAAGAGGCTCCCTCTTCATGTGTTCATCTGGGATCCCTCCATCAAAAAGTTATCCACAGACAGAATTCAAGTGGTGTCTAGAAATTCGGGAACTTATTATGTACATATTCCCAAATTTGGGGACTTATGTACAAATGTACTCCTAAATGTGGGGACTCATGTGCACATGTACTCCCAAATGCAGGGACTCGTGTGCACATGTACTCCCAAATGCAGGGACTCATGTGCACATGTACTCCCAAATGCAGGGACTCATGTGCACATGTACTCCTAAATGCAGGGACTCGTGTGCACATGTACTCCCAAATGCAGGGACTCGTGTGCACATGTACTCCCAAATGCAGGGACTAGTGTGCACATGTACTCCCAAATGCAGGGACTCGTGTGCACATGTACTCCCAAATGCAGGGACTCATGTGCACATGTACTCCCAAATGCAGGGACTCGTGTGCACATGTACTCCCAAATGCAGGGACTCATGTGCACATGTACTCCCAAATGCAGGGACTCATGTGCACGTGTACTCCTAAATGCAGGGACTCATGTGCACATGTATTCCCCCTATTCTCTCCCTGAGATTTCTCACTTGTCTAAGTTGTGACGATGTGACCACATTAGCAGAACTCACGGCATCTTCACAGTATGGTTCAACGTTTTAATATATTAGTTATTACAAAGTACCATTTATTTTAAATATCACTAATAAACCCTAGTAGACTTTTTAAACTTGTGTTTCAATACCAAAGTATGTGAAATTACTATCACTTTTTTGGTTTATAAATTCTAAATTAATTTTCATATACTTGGGCTTATCATGCAGTATGTTGTACACATTTTAAAGCCATTCTACAGGCAGACAGCTGTGGCTTCAGTAGGTGCCTCGATTTTGCCTTAACTGAGTTTGTGTTTTAAAAGCCAAACTCCATGTTACGGGTTCAAACCAGCCTGTGTTCTGTGAGCTGATGTATTTAATAGCGTATTCGTTCGCCAGGCATGTAAGAAAGTACTAAAACTGGGTGGCCTCAAACAACAGATGTGTACTGTCTCTCAGTTGCAGAGCTGGCAGACCCAGGATCAAGGTCGGCAGGGCCCTGTTCCCTGCGACCCATCTTGTCTCTTTCCAGCACTTGACTGCTGGGCAGGCTGTCTTAGACAATCCTTCTCTGCAACACATCACTCTAGTCCACCCATCCTCACGTGGCAGTTTCTCTTTGTCACCTCTTGCTGTCCCCCATCCCCCTCTGTGTGCCTGTGTCCAGGTTGTAAAAGAACACCAGTTATCCTGAGTGAGGTCCAGTCTCAGGGGCTCAGCTCGGGGAAATCTGCATAGACCCTTGCTTCGAAATCATGAGCATTTCAACATCTTCTTTTAGGGGATACAGTTTAACAAGTGGGCTCCACAAATTGCCGGCAATTAGATAATTATGCTTATATTATGCAACTAAAGTGCACAGATTTAAGAATAAAGTACAAACTGCACAGTGAACATTGACGCTCATAAGGATGATCAGATATTCATGAATTTCAAAAAGCACATCTCATGTGTTTTGGTTTCTAAAAATTAGTAAATGGGGAAATGCCAACAGTTTTTTTTTTTTAATTATAAATTTAAGTCAAAGTACTTTACCAGAAAAATGAAGCTATGCCTGTCTAAATTTTCCCTTATGGTGAGGGATTCTTAAGCTGAACTCAAGTCTCTAAGGCTAGGGTCCAGAAAGATGTATTTACAGAAACTCCAGCTGATCCTAGTGTGAGAATGGGATTACTGTCTACATTTTCCAAAACAGTGGCACTGTACCAGTGCCCACACGGGGAACTGTTACACTTTCGAGCTGGGTATGGTGGTACTCATCCATAATCCCAGGACTTATGAGGCCAAAGCAATAGAGTCATGAGTTCCAGGCTACCCTGGGCTACATTTTAAGTTCCAAACCAGCCGAAACCGGTTCCAAACTACACAACTAAACTAGACCCTGTCTTAAAAAAAGAGTCAGATGTAGATTGATATTTTTCTTCAAAAATAGGTGTGTGTGTGTGTGTGTGTGTGTGTGTGTGTGTGTGTGTGAAAATATATACCACAGTGGAAGTCAGAGGGCAAGTTCAAGCCTTCTCTCCTTCTACCATGGGTTGAGGCATCAAATTCAGAACCCTGGGCTTGCGCCAAGCTCCTGCACCACCGCTGACCCATCATACTGGCTCCTGAGTTGATATTTTTTTAAAAGGTCAAATTCTATTAAAAATTTGCCCTTAGAGATTTATTTATTTTGTGTCTGAGTGTTGTGTCTTCATGTATGTAAGCACACTACATGCATACAGTGCTCACAGAGGCCAGAGGAGGGCACTGGGTCCTCTGGGTCTGGAATTATGGACAGTTGTGAGGTACCACATTGTGCACTGAGAGCCAAATCCAGGTCTTCCTCCCGCAAGAGCAGCAAGTGTTCTTAATCACTGAGTCATTTCTCCAGTTCCCCCCAAATTAGAAGCCTCAATTGAAAGCACAAATGAACTATAGATGTAGGTAAGCCTCCTGTGAACACAGCTTCTTCTCCACGGGTGCCACAAAGCTCACCTGCTTTGGAGCACGTTTTAACCATATGTCCATGATGAAAGATGTCATCCCAGCTCAGTTCACCCTAACATTCCAGAAGTAGACTTCATATGACATTAAACCTATCTACTTCAGAACCCATTGAGTTTTTTAATAGGTAAAGTTTGATAATTAGCATGCAGGAACTTGGGGTGCCAGGATGTATATCCCGCTGTAATGGTAAGATGAGAAATGCCTGTAAGAGAAGACACTAGCTATGTATAACCACTGGTGCCAGGCAATGTGCTAGACACATGAAGTCTGGAGCAAACACGGGTCCTGCGCACATGATGCTCACAGTCTCATGAACGGCAAAATGAAATGACTAATTTCCCACTGGGCACAGATAAGAACATAGATTAGCACAGGACAGAAGGAATAACCAGCCCAGCCCTGGCTGTCCCAGCCTAGATAGGAGAAGAGTTATAAATTGATGAGATGGCAGAAAGAGGGAGAACATTCTAGACTGAGAGGACTATGCACAGGCCAGAAGGCCTGTTCTGTGGAGGAGCTAGAAGAGTCCATGTTGTTTTAACATAGACTGTGAGGCTGAGGAATGTATAGGATGTACAAAGGATAGCCTCCAAGCTCATGGAAGAGGCAAGAAAGACTCCTTGCCAGTGGGTGTTCTGGGGAGGCATGTTACTTAGCTTTATAGTACTGTGAGCACATGCCAACAGAACCAACCTAAAGAAGGGATGATTTATTGTGGCTCTTTGCTCCAGAGAGTTCTGTCCATAACCACGTTTTTCTGAGCAAACAGGATGAAAGGACGGTCAGTGGGTGCCTCACAGGAAAACGTCATGTGGGGCTAGAAGCTGGGAAGGGAGTAGGTGGCGGCAGCTGAATGGGTACAGGCCCCGGGGTCATATGAGAAAAAAGGTTGGGAAGCCAGTTGTGGCCAGGCTGGATATGACTAACCTGGACACCCCACTGTTGTTCCCTAATCAGTTTCCTCAGCGTTGTAGCTTAACATAGCTCCAATGTGTCCTGAAAAATCTAAGCCTTCCACACACTCACCCTTAAGCCTTACTCCACCTCTGCCTCCTTCCCATGTTGTCCCCATGCCAAGGGCATCACCAAGGATGAGCCTCCACCCATCTGTCTCATTTCCATTATCCCAGGCTTCCCCTCCTTCCGTTTCTCCTGGCTTATTCCTTTCTTCTTCAAACTGTCTCCTGCCTGTGTCGTTATACTGTAGTACCAGAACATCATTCGAAAGCACAGCGTCAACCTCCTCATTCGAAGCTGGAGGTGACTCATTCCTCACGATCAGCAAAGGTCCTTCACACTCTGTCTATTTTCAGCTTGCCAGCGTCATGTGGTGGGTGCTAGATGCTAGACACAGCGCTTACTGTGCATGTGTTTGAATGTCTGTCCTTTGATCTGTCTTCTATCCACACAGACCAATTCTGCACCCTCTCCAAAGCCACACCCATTGTCACCTCCCTCCCAGCAGGAAGTACCTTCTGCCTCGGTAGATTCCACAGGGTCAGATGGTTTTCACACAGTAAAGACTGTCTCCCTCTGGGGTGTGCACTTACCCCCACAGCGTTTAGTTCCAGTTAGCCATGGGCTATCATGCTAGGAAACTTTTAGATGAAGAGTTCAAGGTATAAACAATGTGTAAAAATTAAATACCTTTCATTGTTGTACATCGTTGTAATTATTATTATAGCTGCTCTTCATCTCTTACTATGCCCAACTTCCTGTCCATATGATTATGTCAGAAATAATGTCATAGACACAGATTATCTGGGGTATCAGACATCCATGGGGCCTGTGACCTGTCCCTCTTGGGAGAAATAATGACTTCCTTATTTCTCTCCTAACTAAACTCTGAGAGTCTTTAGAGTATTATCCTTGTTGCATATGCCTAGAAACTCATTAATTCCTGGGACACAGAAATGTTCCTTCAAAATGAGTTCATTTGTTCCTATGCTTGAGAAGCTAGCAAAGCAATTGGAATTTCACTAAAGAATTTGCAAATAAAATTGGAGATTATTATATCAAGCAAAATAGGCCAACTTCAGACAAAACTGCATGTTTCCTCTCACACATGTAATTGCTATTTAAATGATATTTATGTGGAACAATAAGAGTTTTCTGGGGTTTTTTGTTGTTTATTTGGTTTTAAAAGAGGGCTGTAAGAGGAAGCGAAGAGGCATAAGCAAAGCAGGAAGGGAATCAAGAGGCTTATGGGATATATGTCATAGAGCAGAATCTAGGTCTGTTTGGAGGGGACGGGAGGACAAACAAGGGGCCAGGGCCATGGGGGAAGAAGGTAGACCAGCGTACAGTCATGTACATATTATAAAATGTCTCCTGAGACCCACTACTCTGCATAATAACAGGAGGAGGGAAGCATAAATATTGAGTGTCCAGATAGATTGAGTAGGAAATACCGGACTCCCACACACTTCACACTCATGAATTGTGCGTGTGCAAAACAGTCTTCTGGGTGCACTCACTCTCCCGTGATCTCAAAGCTTACAGTGGGGAAGAGGCGTGTGGGCCAGAGACCGTGATAGTTGTACTGTTGTATAGCATCCTTCACATACCAGGGCACGGAACTGCAAGATAATGTAAAGGAAAATTTACCTAATAGCATGGCTAGAATCTTGTAAGCATGTTCATGCAGCTCTCCAAGCCCTTCCATATTGCTAGTCCACTTTTCTGGAGACAATTGTTGGGTCAGTTTCCAGTGGCTCCTGGAGTCCACCTTCCTGGCAGACCAGTGCCATCTAGTGGTGGGAAGAAGGCTGCACTCTTAAACCTCAGTGATGAGGAAGGTCAGTTTCCCTCGTTTTTATTTATTTACTTATTTATTTAAACGTGTAGCTGTAAATTTTCTCTGGTTCTGCCCGGCTCCTGCGGCCCCATGATCCTACAGCCACTTGGACCCAAATAAACACACAGAGGCTTATATAATTTTTAAACTATGGCCATGGCAGGCTTCTTGCTAGCTAACTCTTATATCTTAAATTAACCCATTTCTGCAAATCTGTACTTTGCCATGTGACTTGTGGCTGACTGGTATCTTTACATCTTGCTTCTCCTGGTGGCGGCTGGCAGCATCTCCTCTGCTCTTTCTCCTCTCTCTCTCTCTTTCTAGTTGGAATGTCCCGCCTAACCTTATTCTGCCTCACCATTGGCCAAACAGCTTTATTTATCAACCAATAGAGCAACACATTTTTACAGCATACAGAATGACATCACCCATCATTAGTGCCATTTTCAGAAATAACTGTACTGCAACTTAAAAAAAAAAAAAAGATAGAAACAGCCCACAGTTTTTTACTTGCCCAATAAAGTGGAGCACACTACACACTTGAACTTTTCCAAAGGCTTTTGTGGCTGTTAGAGAAATGTGACAATAAAAATGATAATTTTTTTTAATGATAAATGTCCAAGATTGGTGAAACTTGTAAACTTGAAGGAGAGATAGAAACCAGAGGGAAATACCTTTTAAGGCAGCCTTGGGGCTGGAGAGATGGCTCAGCAGTTGAGAGTGCATACTGCTCTTGAAGGGGATCCTGTTAGGACAGCTCACAACTGTCTGACTCCAGCTTGAGTGGATCTGACACCTTCTAGCCTCAAGGGGCACCAGCACACACCACACACTCACATACACACAGACAGACACACACACAGACACACACACACACACACACACACACACACACACACACACACACACACACACACACACACACACACACACACACATTTCTAAAGCTATGGCACATGATTAGCACTTAAAAGGTGAAGTCTTGTATAATTCACAGTGCTTGAATTTCATCATTCAGAAATCATGTCTGCACACAGCTCTCTGTATCAAAGGGTTCATTATCTGGTTTATAAATTGCCCAGGCTCAGGCTTTTGCTCTTTCCCTGACTAGTCTGTGATTTTTAGGTAGTGGCTTTGGAAACTGGCCTTCAAGGCTGTGAAGCACCAGTGTTACCTGGAAAGTGAATAGAAATGCACGTTCCTGGGCCACACCCAGACCTATTGAACGAGAAGTCTAGGGTGAGGCCAAGCAGTCTTCATTGTAATTCTGATGCCACCCAAGTGTGAAAAACTCTGTTCACATCTTTGTCTGGTGAAAAATGAGAGTAGAAAGATTAAACATTAAAGTTTAAACATAAATGCCTAACTTTGTTAGCCTCTGTGACGTTTCCTAGAGAATAGCCCAGGGATGCTAATAAAACCCACAATGAATATAAAGGTATTTTTGACTTTTTTGAGGTTTCTGTTGGTTTGTCTAGGAACTGGCCATGATGACACAGAACTTCACTGCATATAAAAATACAGGATAGGACGGGGCAGGTTGGGTGCAGTGTAGTATGGCTCAATTCCTGTTTCAAAATTCTGAGTCAGTAAAGTGGCACCAAGCAGATGCCTTCCTGTTGGAGCCGACTTCAATGGGTGAGTCACAGTCATTACATTGAGATAGCCTGGTATCTGAAGAGCAGGCAGGAGATTGTGACAGTCATACACTTTGCTAGTAACCTGTCAGGTATTCATCAGGCCCAAATGCAGAGCTCATAAATTAGAAAGTAGAGTTCAGAGTCCTCCTTCCTCTGCTATTGAGGATTTTCCCAAATTTAGCAACAGAGAAGATTGCAGTGTACACTTAAACCAACTGTTGAGGGCCATATACTGTGTCTGGGTCATTTACAAGTTGAAGTTTTAAATTGGATTATTTATTCATTTACTTAATTTACTTATTTACTGACTGACTTACTGACACGGTGTCTCACGGTATATCCTTGGCTGGCCTGGAACTCACTGTATAGACTAGGCTAACCTCAGACTCACAGAGATCCATCCACCTGCTTCAGCTTCCAGAGTGCTAGAATGAAAGGCGTGTGTCACTGTGCCTAGTGGGATTTTTATTTATTTATTATGATTATTATTACGGGGAGCACACATGCAATGGCACACAGCTGTCAGTGAACAACTTTTTGGAGTGAGTTCTCTCCTTCCACCTTTCCATGGGTTCCAGGTATCGAATCTAAGTCATCTGGCTTACACAGCAATGCCTTTTCCCACTGAGCATCCCATGGCCCCCAAAGTTGAGATTCTTTTAATTAAGTTGTAATATTTAACTATAAAGTAAGAACTACAAAGACTAACCCCACTCCATAAAAAATTACTTAAGAACAATGGATGGCAGCCAGGCAGTGGTGGCACATGCCTTTAATCCCAGCACTTGGGAGGCAGAGGCAGGCAGATCTCTGTGAGTTTGAGGCCAGCCTGGTCTACAGAGCGAGATCCAGGACAGGCACCAAAACTAGACAGAGAAACCTTGTCTGGGGGGCGGGGCAGGTGGAGGATGGCATATTAAATTCCAGTATAAATCTGGACCATGGGGTTGGGGATTTAGCTCAGTGGCAGAGCGGTTGCCTAGCAAGCACAAGGCCCTGGGTTCGATCCTCAGCTAAAAAAAAAAAAAAAAAATCTGGACCACTTATCAGAGAAGCACTTCAAAATTATGACACCATGATAGCACCAAGTCCCAACCTCTGCCAGCCATGTAAGAGCCTATGGCCACAGAAGTCCTGCCAAAACCTTCTTCAAGGCTATCCAGGGGCCCCATTTCCAGCTCTGCTGATACAGACTCGAAATCAGGACATGTGACCAGAAGAAATAAACAAGTGGCATCCAGCGCCTTCGTTTTATCTCAAGGTCAGGATGTTTATGGACTAGGAGCCCCTTATGGCTACACCAAGCTAAAATTACTAGGGTTTGAGAGATGCTCACACCAGTAACAAAATAAGACAAGAGGGAATCATTTCCAAGGAAAAACTTTGTCCCATCAAATGCTCTCAGTCTAATGCCTTCTATGTAGCCCGAAGGAAAAACACAAGAATTTTGGAACATTCTTCATGGTTAGACAGGTGGGTGAGAATGCTCTAGAATGGTCTTGGAAGTTAAGAGGAGTTACTTTTCTCATTGCTCTGACAAAACACACACACACACACACACACACACACACACACACACACACACACACTGTAACCTTAGAAGGATGGAAGGGTTTACTTTGACTCACAGTTGGAGAGTACAGCCCATCACAGTGGAGAAGTCCTGATGGCAGGAATGGAGCGTGAGTCCTCTGGTGGCCGGAGCGTGAGTCCTCTGGTGGCCGGAGCGTGAGTCCGCTGGTGGCTGGAGTGTGAGTCCACTGGTGGCCGGAGCGTGAATCCACTAGTGGCTGGAGTGTGAGTCTGCTGGTGGCCGGAGTGTGAGTCCGCTGGTGGCCGGAGCGTGAGTCCTCTGGTGGCCGGAGCGTGAGTCCGCTGGTGGCCAGAGCGTGAGTCCGCTGGTGGCTGGAGCATGAGTCCTCTGATGGCTGGAGCGTGAGTCCACTGGTGGCCGGAGCGTGAGTCCTCTGGTGGCCGGAGCGTGAGTCCACTGGTGGCTGGAGCGTGAGTCCGCTGGTGGCTGGAGCGTGAGTCCTCTGGTGGCCGGAGCGTGAGTCCTCTGGTGGCCGGAGCGTGAGTCCGCTGGCCGCATTGCAGGCAGAGAGGTGAATGCCGGTGGTCACTTCCATTCTCCTGCTATTCATTCTGGGACCCCAGAATATGAAATGCTGCCATTCAAATGAGGGTAGATTATCCCACCCTAATTACCCAGGCTAGAAACTCAGACATTCCCAGAGGTTTGTCTTCTAGGTGATGATAGATCCTGTCTAGTTGACGACATTAACCAACACAAAGAGGCTTTGAAATTAAAGAACAAGCAGCCATGCTGGGCCAACCCTGTGTAGAACCTAACTTCTCCCACTGAGACAAGCTCGCCCTCTCAGACACCTCTGCTAGCATGGAAATATCACACCACCACCGGGCCTTAAAGTTGAAACAGAATTTGAAATGACTTCCTGGAACTCTATATTCAGTACAAGATACTAATTTGAGACGTTGAAGTTCGATGGTCACCCCACCATGGAATCATAGGCCCACAGGAGGAGGTTCAAGGTCACCTGGTGTGGAGCAAGATTTCAGAGATCTTGTCGGCCAGGAGGAGCTGTCAGCCAGCCACACCCAGTCCTCCGGAGTGCCCTGGTGGCATTCATCAAAATAACCTCAGAGCAGGAAGCCCTTTCCAAAGTTGCTGGCCTTGAGAACAAAGTGTACACTGGCAGCATTTTTCAGGGCTCTTTGGCCCTCCTCACTACTAAAGTTTTTGTTTGAGCTGGTTGGTTTTAGTTATTGCCTGTTGTCAGGAAGGCCAGGTTTTATGTGAGGCCCAAGATCCAACAGGAGAAACATTTAAACTTTCATGGAGTGAGGAAGCTTTTGAAGGATTTTTCTGGTTCATCTAAAAACATTAGTTTGGCTGAGTACATAGAAGCCTACTTTTCTCATCCAGGCATAGCATGTGACATTTATCTCTCATCAAGTTCCTCATAAGAAAAAAAGTGAGTCATGGCGGCCCTCCCCTGAGATGCCTGTTCCCATACTTGAAGTCTTCTGTTGCCGGCTAGTCTGTATTTCTGAGCAAACACCTAGGAAACAGGTTTCAATAAGTCACTAAAGATGCTCACACGATGAGTTTACTTTTTACTAGAGGGTAATAAATCACTTCCTTTTAACAAAGTAAAATAGATGCTATTTGGTTAGAAGAAGGATAATTAGAAAGTAACACATAATTATAACTTTTGGCTGGAGCCAATAAGATTTTAGACAAGAAAGAGAATGGGAAACTGGGAGTTGATTCCAGAGGTTAAGAGTGCTTCCTCTTGTAGAGAGCCTGAGTTCAGTTTTCTGCACTGTCTGTAACTCCTACTCCAAGGGCACTTTCTTCTGGCCTCCAGGCACTACACACACACACACACACACACACACACACACACACACACTCATACACACACACATACACATGCACACATACACACATATATACACACATACACACATGTACACACATATATTACACACACACACACACACACACACACACACACACACACACAGTCAAACACCAAATAAATAAATACAAAAACAAACAAATACCTAATCATTTTTAAGAATGAAAATGGTAATTAGTCCATGCAGCTATCAAGGAGAAAGTAGATAATTGGCTAAGGCTGCTGTATTAGTTACTTTTCTATGCAAAGACATCAAGACCAAGGCAACTTAGAGAAGAAGATTCGCCTGAGAATTTTCTCATAGGCTAGAATCCATGATGGCAGAGTGGAGGCAGGTGTCAGGTGACTATAGCAACAGCTCACAGCTTATATCTCAAACTTCAGAGAGCTGACTCAAGTTGGCATGTGCCTTTTGAAACCCCAGAGCCTGTCCCCCAGCAACATACTTCCCCCACCAAGGCCACACTTCCTAATCTACCCAAACAGCCGCCAACCAGGAACCAAGTGCTCGAATGCTGGACACCTATGGATGACATCTCACGCAAACCACCGTAGTTCCTACCTGCCCAGAGGCTCACATTAGAGCTGCACATCAGCCTGAATTTCTTTTAGATGGGGCAAGAAGGCAAAAAGAGGGTTAAGTGTCCCCACAAAGAGCAGATGCCACAGGAAGCCTTGACAGGATCTGTTTCCTAAGACACTGGGAAAGACAACATGGCTGCAGAAATTCAAGCTGATGACACGTTACAGTTAACTCACACATAAATGGAAAGAGGAGACGTAAAGCCAATCGATAAAAACTATTTCCATTTTGGAGTTAGAAGGATTCAAAGCAGAAGAGTTCGGTGTTAGCAGAAGCAAAGGTGAGTCTTCTGGTTAAGAAAGACCCAGATAAGTTTGGCTAGCCAGTGCAAACAGAATGAACATGTTTAATTAGCCTTAGAAAATGGTGAACAGTTAGCCAGATGACCAACATTCTTGAGATGATGAATGGACAAGCTAGAGTTGAAAGCAAAGTATAAAGTTGGTGGTTAAATGTGGCAAATCCTCAGGACATCTCTCACCTGGGGCAAGAGGAGGGGACAGCTGTAGACATAGTCCCAGGTAACACGTGACCTCACTGTGTAGCAGTGAGTCTGTCTGGAAGTCAGTGTGACTCCGGGTTTGGGGGTTTGAGAAGCCAGTCAATGGTGGGGATACAGTGAGGGAGGACAAAGCCACATGGCTGTCATAGGTGGTCTGACTGGAGTACACTTATGCGGATGGGAACAACGCTGAATGGGTGGGCTTCCTAACAGCAGGTGTCAGCCTGAGCCACTCGGAGCAAATGAAAATGAGATCACTTCCATGGAGAAACGAAGGATTGGCCATTTAAAGGTCTGTGCCAACATAAGTTCCTCTAGCTGTGTGGGCAGCACAGAGACAGAAGCTAGAACTGTAACAGTGGGTGACCAGAGTTGGAGAGAATGTGAGGCACGAATAGCAGAGGGTTGAGGAAACAAGTCTCTCTGGCTGCCATTGGTGACACCGTGGGTACGGCTGGCAATGGCCAGCAGGTCTCCAGTGATAAAAATGTTTTCATTCTGTCCTGTCTAAACAGTAGCTACTGTGGCTATTGTAACCACTGAGCAACTAAGTCTCTGACTCCAAATGTTTTCGTCTTTATGTAAATATGAGAGACAGTGCTAGTCTAGATAAAGCTCAGGAAAAAAAAAATGAGGCCTGGAAAAGACTGATGGGCTGCAAAGGAATTGCACCAAAATTCAGAAGTGTGAAGGGGTTGGGGGAGCAGGTGGGGACTAAGCCTGGCTGTACTTAAGTCAGTTCTGTGTTGTGGTGGCATCCAGATGGTAACAGTGCCTGTGAGTGAAGGGAGCTGAAGATGAACTAGAGGTCAGATTGCAGGGCACAGTGTGTGTGAGTGCATGTGCAGCCGGGGGATGATGGGGGTTCCCCAGGAGACTCATTGCTTACCCACAGTCCAGAAGAAAGGTAACCAGGCCCCAGAAAACATGAGATAAAAGCTACCGGGTGAGGAGAAAACAGTCAGAAGGTCTGAGGCTTCAGAAAGTGAATAATTTTGTTTGTAATTTTTGTTTATTTATTTATTGTGCATGTGAGTGTAGAGGAGTTAGTTCTCACCTCGATGAGGCGGTTTCTCGTAAATTACTGTTTCTGCTGTGACAGACTGGCACCCAGCTTCTGGTGATCCTCCTGCCTCTGTAGGGGTGCTGGCCTTACAGATGTGCACCACTGCAGACTTGGCCGTCAGGCTTGTACAGCTCATGCCTTTATCCCTGGGCCACATTCCCAGACCTATTTTGTTCATTAAAATACTAGTTATTCTCAGGACCAGCAAAATGGCTCAGCAGGTAAAGGTACTTGCTGCCAAGGCTGAGAACTGAGATTAATCCCCAGAACCTACATGGTGGAGAGACAGAGCCAGAGCCTCTTAGGTTGTTCTCTGATCTCAACATACACCCTGTGACACATGCTTGCCTTCCCAGATATACATGTACATACACGTACATACATACATACATACATACATACATACATACATACATACATACACGTACTGTATTATATAGTATATATGTGTACATAATATATATGTGTATATGGTGTGTGTGTATATATATATGTATATATACATATATTATAGTGTATGTGTGTGTTCTCTGAAGGAGACTTTAAGACCAAGGAAAAGGTAGATTCAACCCTCTGAATCTGGTTTTTGGCAGGCAAGGGAGAACACTGTAATTTGTCTCCTTTCCCAGAGGATGACAATGATAGTTAACCTTATTTTTAATGTCTATAATTTTGTTTTACAGGTCTGCTTAGACTTTGGAAATGGACTTCACTTAGAGGTGAGGAACTAAGGGACATTAATCCCATTTTGGGGACCCAGGGCCTTAGTTTTCTGGCAAACAGGTTGGCTATACTTTTCTAGATTGGAAATCTACACTGCCTTAGACCTGGACCTTCTCATTCAAACAAACACAGAAGAACCCACATCAAAGAATGCTCAGCTTGGCATTAAAAAAAAAAAAAAAAAAGACTTGCAAACCTCTTTGGTCCTAGCACTCATGAGGCAGAGGCAGGTGGGAGGCAGATGGGTCTCTCCATCAGTTGGTGGCCAGCCTGGTCTACATAGTGAGATGAAAGCCCTTTACCCATGACTGTGAACTGTGTGGCCATGGAGATCATGGGAGGTTTTCCTTGAGGCATTAATAAGGGATGAGTAAAGAATAGGGTTTCTACAGTTTTACATGGTAAGTTTTAATGTTCTCAGAGAGAAAGCGAGCTTGAAGTTGGGTGGGGAGGATACGGGAGGAGGGGAGGGGAACATGATCAAAATATAATTGCATGAGAATTTTTTAATGAAAAATGTTTTAAGACATAATTCACAATTTATTAAGAAAAATTTTCAAAGAGAAATCAAGGACAATGAGAGACAGTGTAAACATTTTAAAAAAGAACACATGATTATTTAGAGTAACAGAATGGGTAGAACAAAGAGACGAACCTGGTGCAGAATTGTTCTGTACTAACTCAACTACACTGAAATTTTCTCGGATAAAAATTTCTGCAGGCCAACAAGATGGCCCAGCAGGTGAACACACCTGCTGTCAAGCCTGAGGACCTGAGTTCGATCCCCAAGAACACGGAGGAAGGAGAGAACTGACTCCTGCAAGTTGTCCTCTGACTTCCACGAGGCACACATGTACACACACACACACACACACACACACACACACACACACACTCAATAAATGAAAGTAAATGTTTAAAAAATATAAAACCTAATAGAAAATATGTGAAATAATTTTCCCATGTCAAGTTTTAAAATACAAGAAAAGGGCAAACTTGATGACTTACCAGTTGGTAGAGGTGGGAAGCAAGAGCTAAACCCAGAGCCTAGGCTAGCCTCAAACTTAGAATCCTGCCTCTACTTCTCAAGTGCTGGATTACAACATGTCTGACCTTGCCTGCTAGGGTCAAATTTCTATCAACCATTTCAAAAACACAAAGTCATGTATTTTCAACCCAAAAGTCGTGAGAGAAAGTGGAACTCAGTTGACAGCCAGAAAGAAAGAAAGCCCTTGGCACACTCTTGCTTCTAATGGTGAGGGATCAGCTCATTTGCGGGTCTTTTGTGGACCTCGCTTTGGAAACTTTTCTTACTATGGGAAGCAAACTTTACCAGCTGGGAGGCCCTCCCTCCTATGCCTGTAGAGTTTGCTAGAATTTCCTCTATGAAAATGAAGCTTGTTGAAAAAAATACAGAATGTGTCTTAAGTTTCAAACTATTTTGTTTTTAATCAATTAGGATTAAAATGAACTAATACATTAAAATACACACAGTTTTTAAGTTTAGTGAATTACAAAATGTCTGTGGGGATGTAGTAATTGAAGGTAACCTTGTTAACAGGTTTTCAACACAAGAAGAGGAGACAGACTGCTCCCTAAGCACACACATTTGGTGCGGCAAAAGCGGGCCTGGATCACTGCCCCTGTGGCTCTGCGGGAGGGAGAGGACCTTTCCAGAAAGAACCCAATTGCCAAGGTACCAGCTACAGAGCAATGTGGTTCGTGTGTGTGTGTGTGTGTGTGTGTGTGTGTGTGTGTGTGTGTGTTTGTATTAAGGAAAATCAGGTACTGTACTTATCGGGTGTGTTTGAAAGTGACCAGAACTTGCCTTGGAAATAGTGCAGCATCAAGAACTCTTAAATACATGATTCGAGGATTTGATTCAGCCACAGCTCGGGGAATCTGGCGTTGGGTCAGCCATAGTCTGATACACAACCTCACAATATTCATACAAGGAGAGTGTCATGACAAACAGCAGCTCCAGGAAGTGAGGTCTGGAAGGAAGAGTGGCCGTGACCGTGTCCTTCTTGGCTTGGGACAGCCCTGCATGCCTGTCTTCTGCAGTCAGTGATCGACAGCTGTCCTTTCCCGCAAAGGGAATCCAATTTTCAGATAAAGTTCATGGCAGTCCTAGCACAGTGTACTCTGATCTCAAAGTTAAGTTAGCTGTACGAACCTGAATATGAAACCCCTCTGGTTAGTCCCCTTAAAGCTGCTGTTTGTTTGTTTGTTTGTTTGTTTGTTTTTGTTGGTTTTTTTGTTTTTTGTTTGTTTGTTTTGTTGGTTTTGTTTTTTTCGAGACAGGGTTTCTCTGTGTAGCTTTGCGCCTTTCCTGGAACTCACTTGGTAGCCCAGGCTGGCCTCGAACTCACAGAGATCCACCTGGCTCTGCCTCCCGGGTGCTGGGATTACAGGCGTGCGCCACCACCGCCCGGCAAAGCTGTTCTTATTCTGCCCGATTCTGTGACTAGTACTGTAACTCTGTTTTTTTTTCCACTGTTTTTATTTATTTCTTTACATTGGTTGTGTGGGGAAGCTCCACAGCCATATAAGGTCAGAGGACAACTTCTGAGAGAATGTTCTCTCCCTCTGCCGAGTGTGCCAGGGACTGAACGCAGGTCACCAGACTTGACAGCATGCACCTTTACCCACCAAGCCATCTGGCTGAACCTCATTCGTATTTTGATGGTTTTCCACACAGTTGCAATGTTTGTTATCTCGATCCCTGCTACCCTCTGGCTTCCCTTCCCTTCTCTTTCCTCCTACCCTGACCCCAGTGACTATCCCATTAGAAGATGACACCATCTTCTCCAGCCACCATGAACAGTCCTGCCTCCTCAGGAAGGGTGGGACTCACGGGCCCGCTCCTTAGCCATGGAAAGTTAGAGGCCTCTACCTAGGTTTCAGGTTGAAAATCTAACTGTTACTATCAATTTTACCCCCAAAATTCAACACAAACTTGTCTCCAACCCCACTGCCGAAATCCCGGTCACCTCCACCTCACACCTGGTCTCCCTGATTTTATTCTTGCCAAATCCTCACCCATGTGACATCCATTCTCTGGAATTAGCAAGAGCAAACTTCTGAAGATGAACCAAAGCATGTCTACCCTATTACTGAGCCCTGAAATCAGCTAAGGGGAGGGCAGAGAGGAAGAATGCCCCCAACACGGTCTGTGGGAGCTCATGGGATTGCTGGCCTCGGCCTCTCTCTGTCCTGGATTTCTACCCCCTGCTCCACTGCATCTACTGAACTGGCCACAGTTCACTCCAGCCTTCCACCGTTGGCCTTTGCTGGTGTCTCTTCCTGGAGGCTGTTCCCCACAGGGATTTTTGGTACATGACATCATCACATCCCTGTTCAAATGTCTTCTCTCCACCTCACCCTTTTCTCTCTGTCCTCTGACCCTATATGAGTTTGGCTCACAGCATGTTTGTGCTAGACATTGGTCAGGCACTGCTTGCTTGTTACCCACATCATTAGCACAGAAGCTCCATGCCAGGCTTAGTCCTTGGGCTGTGAGCCCTGCCTGTGCCCTGCCTGCGCAGTGGGTGTTCCATAAACATTAGTATAAATGTATGCTCGCCTACATCCAAGCTTGATCTTCAACTTTCCAATCTTATATGAAAAGGGCTTCTAAAGGAGAAATTCAGTTATAGACTCAAAGACAATAGTTTGCTTTTGCTAGCATCCTGCTGTATTTATTTTTATTTATTTTTTTAAACATTGTTTTTGACTTTTAATTTTATTGGGTATGTGTGTTTTCACATACACGGTATGTGTCGGATCCCCTGAAACTGCAGCTACAGACAGTTGTGAGCTACCGCATGGGCGCTGGGAACCCAACCCAGGTCTTCTCCAAGAGCAGCCAGAGTGCTCTTTACCATTGAGCCACCTCTCTAGCCCCACCGCACTGGTTTAGAAAAGCCTTCTAAATCTAGACTTTCACTGGCTTTCACTGGCTTCACAAAGTGCCATGTGTACAACAAGCAACTGAGTGTTTTGTTTGGACTTTGCCCAGTTTGGTTTTGTTTCCGGTTCTTGTATCTCAGTCATTCATACTGTCTGTCAATAGGTTTCCATAAAACTGACTCTGAGCCTAACTGGTGTTCTCTGTTCTTATTCATATGAATTATACAAATTGTTAAAGGAAAAATTTTCGCACAACCCGAAGGGCTGAAGATGGCTCAGTGGGAAGAGCACGTGCTGCTCCTGACACGGGCCCAGCACCTCATGAGGCTCACAACCACCCGTAACTACAGCTCCAGGAGATGCGGCGCCTCCCTCTGGCCTCTGCAGACCTCTACGGTCACACCCACAAACTCCTCCACCCCCATCTCACTACATACATAGTATGATTAAAAATAAAATACATCTTTTAAAATTCTTTACACAGAGGCAAAACACCTCAGGAGGTTATCCACACTTTCCAAACTCCCACCTAAAATCAATACTCACGACAGCCCCACTCCAGCAAATGTTGGGAAACCGTGGGAAGAATATGTGGTGAATCCTAAGGTTTTGGTACAGAGAGCCAGGGTCACGACTAGTGGAAACACGGGAGGAACAGGGTCACGACAACTAGTGTAAACACGAGGAACAGGATCACGACTAGTGTAAACACGAGGAGGGCAGGATCACTTACGGAGAACAAGAGGACAACCGCAGGGCACCCAGCAGGTTGGAAACACTATTGACTTGCCAAAGTGTTTATTCCAAGCAGAAAAAGTGCTTAAGTCTGTTCACCCCTGTCTGGGAAGAAGCTCTGTTCACGCTTTCAGGCAACGGGATGGATTTATGAAAGCAGTTTTTGATTCTGGGGTTCTTACTGTGTATACCAGATTTGAATATCCTTCCTAGTTGGGCATGGTGGCACAGGCCTATAATCCCAGCTCTTGGGAGGTAAATGCGGGAGGATCAGGAGTTCCAGGTCATCTTCAGCTATATATCGAGTTGGAGTCTAGCCTGGACTACCTCATTCAACCTGCTTCCAGTGAGTGTAGCTCGGTAAGAGCTCTCTGCAGCATGCGTACGTCACTGGTTTCTACCCTAGTGCACCAAAGACTAAAGAAAAAAATGTACTCCCTCCAAGGTGTACCCCACCTGTATCTCAGGTCCACATTAGTCACAAAAGGTGGCACTGTCCCATTCCATTTCACAGAGAGAACTGAAACCAGGGAGGCCGAGAAATGACCAGTGTCACTACATGTCCCAGGCCACCTGCCTCCTGTCTGTACCACGACACCTTCAAGAGGACATTGTCATTAAACGATTTTATAAGTTATAAAGGTTTTAACGTGAGACATTCCTCTGTTCTTTTTATGTTAGATACATTCTGACTTTGCAGAAGAAAAGGGAATCAAAATCACCTATAAATACACTGGGAAGGGAATTACACAGCCACCCTTTGGTATCTTTGTCTTTGATAAAAACACAGGAGACCTGAACATTACCAGCATTCTTGACCGGGAAGAAACACCATATTTTCTGGTAAGAAAGAACAATGTTATCTTTATTTGTAGTTCTTCTTTGATGACAATTATGACTTGTTTTGTGTTTATACTATAGCAGTTGATTTAGTTTAGCTTAAAATCTATTACTGTTCCTGTTATGATTCAGCTGACTGGCTATGCACTGGACTCCAAAGGAAACAACCTGGAGAAACCCTTAGAACTACGCATTAAAGTTCTCGACATCAATGACAACGAGCCAGTGTTCACGCAGGATGTCTTTGTTGGGTCTATTGAAGAATTGAGTGCTGCACGTAAGAATGTATTGCTTTTTTAATTCTGTGTGCTTGTCTGTGTATGCACCACCTGTGGGCAGGTGTCTGTGGAGGCCAGAGAGGGTGGGTGCCAGATCCCCGGAAACCGGAGTTACGGGCAGTTGTAACCACCTGATGTGGAGGCTAGGAACTGAACCTGAGTTCTCTGCAAGAGCAGCCAGTGCTCTTAGCCAGTAAAGCCATCTCTCCAGACCTAGACCCAAACATCATTTCCTTTTTAGTGCAGGGGGTACGGGGGGTGGGGGGGTGCGGGGGTGAGGGGGGTGGGGAGGGATACAACCAAGGTCATTTATCCTCCATACATAAACACACAAAATTCTATCTTTTAATAAAACCTAAGTATTACTCAAAGGAAGAATGATAATAAACCGCTCACTCCAGGTTCAGACCTCTTTTATTATTGTAGATTTAAAGGACCTTAAGAATCTTGGTCTTTCAGAAAAGATGATAGATTAGATTGACATAACAGGTAAGGTCTCCATAGCAACTGTCCAAGCCTGCCCTCTAAGGGGAAGTTGGCTGCAGACAGTGTAAAATGGACAGGGTTTGTTCTAGTAAAATTTTATGAGCAAGACCAAGCAGCCACCTGACTCTGAGCTACTGGGGGTGTCTGTCGTTGGTCTGTGACTTGTATAATTTCACTGTAAGGTCTGCTGATGACATCATTCAACGCAATGCTCTCCCTAAGACCCAAAGGAGAGATTTCTCTTTGATCATAATAAAAAGAAAAGCTGTACTGATCCTAATTTATTTGCATCTGAATAAGCATCCAGGGTCACGAGTAGTTCTCAGTCTTGGCTATTAGATTAAGTTTGTGGCCCTCATGCAGCAATTTTCAAAACTTTCCTAGTACTCTGTGTGTAGACATACATGCCTGTGCACAAGTTCCAAGGCACATGCCTATGAGGGTCAGATCTCTCCTTCCATCATGTGACCCCAAGGGTCAGTCTCAATTCATCAGGCCTGGCAACATATGCCTTCAACGCTGAGACATCTCACTGTCCCCATCCAATTAAATTCCTGATAGTGATATAGTGTAATTCTGATAAGAACCTAGATCCTTGTAGGGAAAGGCTGAAAGAATTTGTAAGTACCCTAACCTCAACACCTTTATTCCTAATGCCAGATACACTTGTGATGAAAATCGTCGCCACAGATGCAGATGAGCCCAATACCCTGAATTCTAAAATCTCCTACAGAATTGTCTCTCAGGAGCCTGCGAATAGTCCCGTGTTCTACCTAAATAAAGACACAGGGGAGATTTATACAACCAGTTTTACTTTGGACAGAGAGGTAATGTTATATACCACCTTCCTTTTTTTACACCCTCTCTTTTTTAGTTTCTCCACTCTTTTTATTTTTCTAATTTTAATTTTTTCTGCATTCCTCACTCATGGAAATAACTCTAGGAATTATCATGTGCTGCCCAGTATGGTAGTTAGTAGCCGTGTGCGGCTGTTGAGCTCTTGGAATGTGACCGGTCCAAATTGAGGTGTGTTATATTCATATTGAAATGGGTAAAATAAGTACCAGATTGGGAGAACTTAGCATGGAGGCTATAAAATTTTACCATGTGGCTCAGACATTGAGCACAGCTGTACTCCCAGCCCTCAGAAGAAAGAGGCAGAAAAGCTCCACAAGTTCAAAGCCAGCCTGTTCTACATAAGGACCTCCAGGTTGTCCTGAGCCACATTGTGAAACTCAGATTCTCAAACAGTGCCTGGCGTTAGGGCACAGGCCTCTAACCCCAGCCCTCGGGAGGCAAAGCCTAGTGAGCTCCGTGAGTGTGAGGCCAGCCTAGTTTCCATAAGAGAATTCCAAGCCACCCAGGGCCGCATAGTGACATTCTATCTCAAAAACGCAAAGGGAAATTAAAAAGCTCATACTGGAGAAAATTCTTGCTTTGAATATCAAAAGAAATTTTGAGAATTTGAGTAGTTTCCTAGAAAGATTATTCTCCCAAACATTTTTCTTTTTTTTATTTCTAACTCAAAAAAAGTTTTAACTGTATATGAGTGTCTTGCTTGCATGTGTATGTCTGCACCTCATGCATGCCTGGTGCCTGTGGAGTTCAGAAGACAGCATCAGATCCCTGGAACAGGAGTTACAAAACAGCCATGAGCCACTACGTGGATGCTGGGAACTAAATCTGGGTTCTCTGAGAAAGCTTCCAGTACTCTTAATCACTGAGCCATCTCTCTAATCCCCAATTCTAATGTTTTAATCAAAGAGGAGAGAGATCATCTTTAAGTGCCACATGCACAAAGATTTTAGTAACATAGTAATGTGTTAGCAGTCCCAAGGACACTGCAATGTTACCAGATATAAATCTTAGGCAGATGCATTGTGTCATGTTTGGGAATCAGCTGCTCAAATGGGAAGGACCAGATGGAAGACCACATGTAAGAAAGGGTTCACTTTCTCTATTGTTTTGCTTTGTGCTGTGCAGTGGATTTTATGTTTTCTCGTGTAGCCGAGGATGACCAGGAGCTTCTGGCCCTCCTGCTTCCTCCTCCAGAAAAGCGTACACTATTTTTTGTTTGGCTTTGGTTTGGGATCTTCCTTAGGTACTTTGGAGTGACTTTTCATATCTCAGGGCATCTGTTGGACAGGTTTGCTAGGGGAGTCTGGACCAAGCCTTTCAAGGTTTTCCTCCCCTGGCCAAGTCTTCCTGACTTACTTAGCATTTAATTTGAGATGAAAAAGTACAGGAGCAAAACAAAGTGCCCACTTCAGTCCCACACCACCTCCAGGGCAGAACAGTCCACTTTAGATGGAAAAGCCATCTCCTAAGACTGTCCCAGGGACACAGGTAGGGATCATCAAAAACTCCCCTAGAGTTTTCTGCCCTTCTGTAAAAGCTCTGATTGCACGTAAACACCACCTCCACACCAATAATAGCAGGCCACAGAGGTTACTTGTGAATGAAACAGGCCATCATCCAGTTCCTAAGGGTGGAGTGAACCAAACCCAGAAAGGCAGCTTCTGGAGATATTAATTTCCACCTCAGATGGATCGTCTTCATTTTTGTTTGTTTGTTCTGCAGGAATACAGCAGCTATTCCTTGACAGTAGAAGCAAGAGATGCTGATGGGCAGGTAACTGATAAGCCAGTACAGCAAGCTCAAGTTCAGATTCGGATCTTGGATGTCAATGACAATATACCTGTGGTGGAAAATAAAATGGTAACTTGTTTTACAGTGGGTTTACTCTTTCTTGAGTCCCAACTGAAAATATTTTATTGCATTACTGAAAACTGTGTGTTTGTGCTTTGCAGTATGAAGGGGTGGTGGAGGAAAACCACGTCAACGTAGAAGTCATGCGCATCAAAGTCACCGACGCAGACGAAGTAGGCTCAGATAACTGGTTAGCAAATTTTACGTTTGCATCAGGAAATGAAGGAGGTTATTTCCACATTGAGACTGACACACAAACTAATGAAGGGATCGTGACCCTTGTCAAGGTAAGTTGTGAGTGTTCACCACCAGGGCAGGACTGTGGCTATAGGAGAGACTAACATATTGTGAGCCCCATACTCTCACGACTGCTTTACAAGGACATCAACTGGTACCAGCCTTGCTCAGAATCAGGGACATCCTTCCTGGCCCAAGTTATATATCACGCTGAGGTTCAGAAGCAGATCAGGAATTCAAATGGCAGCCACACAGCCTTGCATGGCACACTTCCAGGAAGCTTACTACCCAGTGAGAGCTTGATGGGCCAGGGCTCTATAACTTTCCTTTTGAACCAAAATCTATTGTGATTTTACTTGCAAGTATTGTAAGAGCTGCATTTTGGGACACAGTAACCTGCTTTCCAGTGCCTCCTGTGCTGTGAAGGAAAAAGTGAATTAAGTAGTTCTTAGTGAGCACATGAAATTCAGGGTATAATAGCATGTGTGAGGTGCTAGGTTTAATCCCCAGTGCCAAACAAATTAAAACTTGATGGGATGTGGTGACTTTTACCTATAATCCCAGCACTTGGAGGGAAGACTGTTGAAAGTTCAAGGCCAAAACCTAGACTTCATTGTAAGTTCCAGGCCAGCCTGGGTTACAAAGCAAGACCCTGTCTTAAATAAACAAATTTATAATAATAATAATAATAATAATAATAATAATAATAGCAACAACAATAACAATAATAACCAAGGTGCAATGGTGGTGCACACCTTTAATCCTAGCACTCAAGAGGCAGAGGCAGAGGCAGAGGCAGGTGGATCTCTGTAAGTTCAAAGCCAGCCTGGTCTACATAGCAAATCCCAGGACAGATGTAACAAACAGAAAATGCACAGGGAAAGGAGCCCAAGGTCATCCAGTCACTAGGGAAGCATCCACACCTGCAGCTACACAAACACTAATAGACAGAAGAGCAATGAAAGGCTGGAGTCCAAGTGAGTTCGGGTGGGTGATTTTTTTCTTTTCCTGGTGGTAGTATTATTTGTGTGTGTGTGTGTGTGTGTGTGTGTGTGTGTGTGTGTGTGTACATACATATGTCAACACAGGAAAAAGAAATGGCTGCATAAAACTTCTCAGAACAAATCAGTTTTATGTAAAAACTGTAAATTGCTCAAAGCCAGTAACAGAATGACTAAGTGAGTTAAGCATGGCTTAATCCCACTGTTTGTCTGTTTGTCTTTGAAATGGAAAGTTGGCTCACACACTGTGTACACAGTGACCACACAAACTGCACAGTGGGTGTTGTAAACAGCACAGCTTACAAAGAGCTTTTCGAAGGAAGGCTGATCTTGCTTGGGCTCAGCAGCCAAGGGCTAAGGTACTCATTGGCCCTATGCTGCAAGGGGAGGGAGCAGGCTCTTATTTAATTTATTTCCCTGGGCTTTCTCTTTACACCAGGAAAGATCAGATTCCTTATCATGTTAAGGTGCAGTGTAAATCTATCTTAGAATCCGGGCAGTGGTGGTGCATGCCTCTAATCCCAGCACTTGAGTTTGAGGCCAGCCTGGTCTACAGAGCTAGTTCTAGGACAGACAGGGCTACACAGTAACCATGTCTTGAAAATGAAAAAGGAAAAAAAAAAGCCTACCTTAGGAACAGAACAGGCAATACCACTGTCTTAGTTAGGTCCTGATGAAACACCACAACAAAAGCTAATTGGGGAGGCTGGAGGCGGGAGCTGATGCAGGCCATGGAGGGATGCTGCTTACCAACTTGCTCCTCATGGCTTGTTCAGCCTGCTTTCTTATAGAACCCAGGACCCACAGTGGGCTGTGTCCTTCCCCATCAATCGCTAACATAAACAAGGCCCTACAGGTTTGCCTGTAGCCCATTCTTACTGAGACACTTTCTTCGTTGAGACACCACCCTCTCAGGTGACTAGCTTGTGTCAAGTTGACATAATCTATCCAGCGCAGCCACCATGTCCTCCACAGCCCCGTTTACGACAAACAAACCCATGGAACATATGTTACTGAACATTAATTTTTATTAAATGCCCATTAATTTCTCCACTGAAAAAAATCACTTTTGCTATTTTTTTATAAAATATAGAAATATATGCTTCTGAAGATAATATAACCGTTATGAAAACTTGCTATATTAGACAAGGTGGATCAGGCCACTTAAGACCACACCTAAGGAGGAGAGGCAGAAAGACAGTGAAATGTTCAAGGCCAGCTTGGCTTGCAGAGTGAGTTCCAGGCCAGGGAAGAGCTATATTTTTTTTGTCCCCACAATACTAATAAATTGTAAGGGCCAGAGGTGGTAGATGACTTCAAAGAAAATGTTTCTTTGCACATGTGACCTCACAGAGACTATGACAGCATATACAAGACCTGGACATGCTCAAGTCAGACAAATTCTCAGCATGGAGGGGAAAAGGTCAGTACCAAGTTCCAACCCTCACTGAGGAGCATGTGATGGCTGCTCGAAGGAGAGTAAGTTTTCTTTAAGGGTGTGATATCTGCTGTATTGACACACTCCAGGGCAGGCCTCATGCCCAAGAGTAACTGAACAGCACAAACCAGACTCCATGGGGGTGGGGGAGAGAGAGAGACAGAGTTCAGTGAGAAGGAAAGTGGAGGACGTGGATCTGGCAGGGGTTGTGAGTTAGGGATGAAGCTGATCAAAATACATTGCGTAAAATTCTCAAAGAACAACAACAACAAAGAACAGTAATAATGAAACCTCCTAAGCAGTTCACGTTTGTGGGTTTCCAAATTAACAGGACTTGCCGCTGGTTGCTGTGGTATAGAATGGACTGACTGCTCAGTGTGGCTCTCGCGGGTGTTGTTAATGGCATCCAGGTGTCTCTGTGTGTGCTCATGTGCTCTGCTTCCTCCGCAGTAACTGGCTTTGTCTCTCTAGGAAGTCGACTATGAGAAAATGAAGAGTCTCAACCTCAGCATCCTTGTCACTAATAAAGCAGCTTTCCACAAGTCTGTTAAGAACAAGTTCAAGGCTACGCCCATCCCCATCACTGTCAAGGTCAAGAACGTGGTTGAAGGCATTCATTTCCAGAGCAGTGTTGTCTCCGTCCGAGCTAGTGAGGCAATGGATAGATCCAGCCTCAGCCGGTCCATTGGAAAATTTCAAGTTTTTGATGAAGACACTGGACAAGCAGCTAAAGTAAGGTGAGATGGTTATGGGTGTGTTTCCAGGTTTTAATTACCTTACGTGCCTGTTTTTTAAAATGTTGGTGTTCAAAACTCATAACGACATCTAAGCAGCCCCAGAATTACAGTTTGCCTGTGAAATCAATTCTCCCCAAACTGAGCCTGTAGTTGGAGGAAGGAGGAGTTTCCATCCTTTCCTCAGCCTGTGTGTGGAGGCGGAGGCTGGGCTGGTCACCTCCATGACAGCTCTAGAGAAGACAGAGAGCATCTCAGAAAATAACTGTAAAATTCTCTTATTTCCCAGCACGCTAGGGAGAGAGGAAGTAGTCGATAAGATTAACCACATGCTGAAGATGCCAGCACATGATTAACCCAGTGCTGTGAAGGCTGAGGCAGGGGGATTCTGAGATCCTGGCCACCCTAAGCTCCACAGTGAGATCCTGCCTCAAATAGGTGAACGAAGAGAGAATCTTACCACAAATTCTGCTTTACACACACATTTTTTTAATAGTTCTACATATTCCTGGAAGTGGGGATTTAGCTCAGTGGTAGAGTGCTTGCCTAGCAAATGCAAGGCCCTGTGTTAGGTCCTCAGCCTGGGGAAGGGGAGGGTTAGGGAATAGTTTCACACATTTCAATATGGGAGAAGTCATTTTATGTACAAATAAATTTTGAGAATTAATCTTTATTTAAGCTACTTTATTTAGTTCAAGGAGGTGTGAGCTTTTCTATGTATCACATGAATGTGTATGTGTGCATGAGCCCGCAAAGATCAGAAGAGGATGCCGGATTCCCTGGACTTACAGTTAAAGGCAGTTGTGAGCCACTCTGTGGGTGCTGGGAACGGAAGCCAGGTCCTCTCCAAGATGGCTAAGCACTCTTGACCACTGAGCTGTCTTCCTAGTGAACTTGGGTGTATGTGGGTCCCAGTGGTCATTACTAAAACACATTTGTTAAGAACTGAGTGGATATAGTCACTGTGCTAAAAGGACTTCATTGTGTCCATTCTCCATAGTGTCAGTTTATACTGGCATACTTTAGGATTATCAAAGTGAATCTCTCTCTTAGCTCCAGGGTCACTCCATGGGAAGACCCTTCTACAAAGCTGCTGTTTATGAAGCTATGAGGGTTGAGTTTAAGCTGCTCAGACACACAGCTTTGGAGACCTTCTGCTCGATGCCAAAGATGCTCTGGTGCTCATCTGCCTTATGCCTGTGTCCCTGGGTGCTGACACTCCATAAAACATCTAAAAATAGGGCCAACTGTGGCAGGAAGGCTCCCCAACTGTCTGTTTATATTTCCTGAGTCTCCACTAATAGACCATAGAGTAGATAACTTCCCCAAGTTAATACTAATAAGCACCTTCCACTAAATAAATGTCTTTGTGACCATTTTATTCACCCTTCTGCAGGAGTCTACTTTTAACCTCGACGACTATCTCCCTGACAGGGCAACCCCTAACTGAGTACCTAGAAAGGGGAATCCTGTGTGATTTCTCTCTGCATTCACTGAGAACCTTGTATGTTCTAATACCCACCTATTGAAAATGGCTTCCTGACAGTTTTTTTTTTAATTGTGCTATTTTTATCAGGGCCTGAGACTATTATGAAAATGGTGTGTGTTCTTTGAAGAATGATAAGATATGCTTCTTTCTCAAAAGAGTCTTACTTCCTTCTTTAGCATGCAATCATAGGCCCCTAGAATGGGAATGACCTTGACCATCAACTCACGTCCGAGAGTTTTCCTAAGTTCTGGGAGGCACAGCTAATTTAAATCATTTAATCCATTAGTAGTTGCTGCTTTTGAAGTCTTCCTAAGTACGGTAAGATCTGGAGAGGTGGCTCAGCACCTAATGCACCTGCAGTTTTTGTAGAGGACCCAGTTTGGTTCTGAGAAGCTCAGGCTCCTCCCAGTCACCTGCAACTTCAGCTCCGGGTGTAACTGACACCCTCTTCTGGCCTCTGAGGACACCTGCATGCACATGCTCATATCCATATCCACACACAGATAAGCACACTTAAACATCATTTATTGTTAAATAAAATTTAATAAGGACAGCAAAAGAATCATGTCTTTAAATTTTGCCCTAGTGTGGTATTAAACTGATTACTCATTCAGTAAGTTATGGATATTTGAGATAACATGTGAGCTGCTATCCTGCTCAAATGCTGAGTTTCACAATAGATCAGTAGCAAAGCTCTTTAAATGACGTCACATAACATATTCTCTTGTGACATGTGCATTAGATTACCTTATTATGTAATGGCTATGAAAATTGAAAAATGGGGCAGGTAAATCAATGCCTGCTTTAAAATTCCTGACAGGACATTCAGAAGTACTTGTGAAAATCCAAATATGCTGCCATTTGCTTTTTACATTTTATTTTGTATAGTTTTACTTTTACAGTTTTAGGTGTTATTTGTTTGTTAAGACAGGGTGTCATTAGCCCAGGCTGGCCTTGAACTCAGTATGCAGACAAGGATAACCTTGAACTCCTTGTCCTTCTGCCTCTACCTCCCAAGTTCTGGATCATACCTCCCTCTCTAGTCATTTACTAGTAACAATAATAAGAGGTATAAACAACACAGTTCAAATATATAAGTGGATCATTTCCAAATCGTGTACACAAATATTACTATAAATTAGCCATCTTTCTTGTGTGCTTAAATAGCTAGAAAATATTGATTTGATTGATTGAACCAAGAGACTCAAGTGTTTGGCTTGTGTTTGTATGTTTGTGTTAAACTCAATAGTACTCACTGTATATAATTCTGAAAGCTGAATATGAGCACATTCTTTATGCCTTCTCATACCTGGCTTTTCACAATGATTTTCCTCACTTCAGAGAAGACTCCCAGAAATGCATTGTTTTCACTTTTAACTAATTCTACTGAATGTCATCATTCCTAACAATATATAGTGTCTCAAAATGTCTAGGTGCTTCCACTTAAGGCAACCACTGTTTTTTAAAGTTGTTTTAAATATTGACAACATCTCAATATACTATATATCATAAGCCTATTCCACTACCTTGTGACATTCAAATCCAGTGTGTAAAATAAGTGTATCCATGAGATATAGTTAAGGAGATCCAGATGTTTGTCCCAATGCATCCAGAATTAACAATGAACTTGGTGTTTGTTTCATAACAGATATGCAAAAGTGGAAGATATAGACAACTGGGTCTCTGTGGATTCTACCACTTCAGAAATTAAGCTTGTGAAGATTCCAGATTTTGAATCTAGATATGTCCAAAATGGCACCTACACTGTAAAGGTTGTGGCTATATCCAGTGGTAAGTTGGTAAACAGATGTTTTGTGTAATTAAATGTGTTCAGATGTTATCTTCCAGCCCCAGAAGCTTATGCTCTGTGTATAGAAGGTTCATCTCTTCAGTAAGCCTACATGTTCTTGCTTACTTAGTGACTTAGAACTGATTTGAGTCTGAGACCCAGCTGTGATGAGAGGTGTCTTCAGCTGTTAGCACCCCCTCCTTACCTGATTTGCTTCTGTATTGAAACTGTGTCCATGGTTAGTGATAGACTCAGAAGTCTGAACTCGCTCCTGTCTATTTTCAAGATCATCCTCAGAAAACCATCACTGGCACCGTCATTATCACTGTTGAAGACATCAATGACAATTGTCCCACACTGGTGGAGCCAGTACAGAGGATCTGTGATGATGCACCATATGTGAATGTCACTGCAGAGGATCTGGATGGACCCCAAAACAGTGGGCCATTCCGTTTCTCCATCATTGACAAGCCATCTGGAACAGCAGAGAAGTGGAAAATAATTCATCAAGAAAGTAAGTGAATTATTGAACTACATCAAAATCTAAATTATAAGCATAATCGACAACAAAGATTTTTATAACAGAGGCTGTTTCTTATCTCCAAGTCTACTTCCAGTTTAGTTCCCAGTCTCCTTTCCGGCCAGGCATGGTGACACACACCTTCAGTCACAGCACTTGGGAGGTAGAACAAGTACGTGTCTGGGAGTTCAAGGCTAGCGAGTTCAGCCCAGCCGGAGCTACACAGTGAGGCCCTGTATCAAAAATAATAGTCACAATAATAATGTAGGCCATATTTCTTCTCTCAAATTATACTTCCAATGTAATCTCCGATATAGTTTTCAAGGGGCTTATAAAATGAGGCTGTGAACCTACAGTAGTATCTCAGCTCCTCTTACAGACCTGTGGAAAGTAAAGAAGATGGTCTAACATGCCTTAAAGGAGGCTGAGTTTGCTCCAAGTATCCCTTCAAGTACCTTTGTCTCATAAGCTGGGGAGACTGGAGCCTTCCCATGTTCAGCAATCACACATTTCTAAAGTACCTCATAATGATTCTGTTTAAAATTGAGTTTATTGAGTATGTCCTATGTTCCAGGCCCTCTGCATACACGATCTCATCTAATCTTGCTTTTTGACATTATTTCCTGATGGTGGGTGGAGGATTGTTGGCCTAACTGAGATGTAGTAACTTGGTGAAAGGCACAAAACTAGCTTGTGATGGACATGACCTGGCAAAGGGTCTCACACGCATGCTAACCCGGTGCTGGTGGACGTAGTCACCATAGTTGGCCATATTCTTCTTGTTGATGTGAACTTTTGACAGTCAAAGTGCAGAAAATTCTACCCAGAAGACTATTTAGCAAGCTGTGTTCCTTTCAGAAAGGTTTACAGCATAGTTATCAGCGGCCATCTTATCAGTTGTTGAAGTTTACCTGAAAATAGTTCAGAAAAAGATTTTGTTGGCTTTTCCTGCTACTTTTTGATGTTTTTTGTTAGTTAGTTAGTTTGTTTGTTTAATATACACCATGACCCTGGTACAGTGGTTCGTACAACCCTGGCACTTTGGAGGCAGAGGCAAGAAGGACAGTTTTTTTAGATTATCTGAGACTACACATCAAGTTCCAGATGAGCCTGATCTACATAGCTGGGCCATGTCTCAAAGAAATAATGTCAGCAAGATAACTCAATGGGAAAAAGCACTTTGATACCAAGCCTGGCTACAGAGTTCCACACCCGGGATCCACCTCTAACCTCCCAATGGTGACCATGGTCCTGGAACACACAGGCACAGCCACACCCACAATAAATAAATAAGTAAATAAATAAATACCCCCCCCTTGTTGTTTCTATTTGCTTGTTTTTTGAGACAAGGCCTTACTCTATCCTACGCTAGCCTCAAACTCTGCTATTGTCCTGTCTCAACAGCTGGGTACTAACATCTTTTATTTTCTTTGTCTTTTTTTACGTGTCTCACTGTATTAAAATGCTTATTTAAATAATGTGAAATGCCATTACCAAACTTCTTAAGAAAAGAAATGAAACAGTGGTTATATAGAGAGAAGGATTGTCACAGAAGAGAAGAACAAGATGAAAATAAGATGAGCCCGTGCTGAAAATGATCAAAACTGGGGTTGGCACGGTGCAGTTTCTGCTACACTTAAAAACTACTTCGGTAGCTTCTTTTTTAGCAATGGGTAAGGTGAACATCCTTGAATGAAAATGTCATTCATATAAACGTCATCTCCTGCATCCCTGTACTCCCACTGACTGGACAGTGTGGTGGCTGTTCCTGGAATTTAGTAGACCACACGCATTATTAAAAATAATCATCAGGAAAGTTAGTCCAACCCTAACCCTCTGCTAATTCAGCTTCATCTGAAATCTGTGGACACACTTGAGGAGCACAGAGTGAGCTCCGTGAGGAGCTGGGAAGGGATGAAGCTTGAACCTGGAGCTGCACTCCGACCCTTCCCACGGGTTAGTTTCTCTTCCCTCAACAGCCGCTCATTTTCATTCCTGGTACGCCGCCCCCACAGGTACCAGTGTGCTGCTGCAGCAGAGCGAGCAGAAGCCCGGGAGAAGTGAGATCCCCTTCCTCATTTCCGACAGCCAAGGCTTCAGCTGCCCCGAGAGGCAGGTCCTTCAGCTCACGGTGTGCGAGTGCCTGAGGGGCGGGGGCTGTGCAGAAGCCCAGTATGACAACTACATTGGCCTGGCACCTGCGGCGATCGCGCTCATGATTCTGGCTCTCCTGCTCTTGCTGCGTAAGTCTTCAGAGCCTGTCTGGAGTGTCTGCGGCCCAGGGTGGCTTCTTAGCCCTGTAGCCAGTGACTTCCTTACACTCCTGCTCTAACCTCATGAGAACACTTTGGAGGGTGAATGTTAAGATAATTGGAGAGCATTGCATGCTTTTGACATAACTCCTGTGGGTATCTTGATGAGCTTGGGGGAGCTGGGGGCGGGTCCTGTCGCTCAGCTGTATCCCAGTGCCAGGAGTAGTGTTAGTATCTTCAGAAAAGCCTTGCCACATGCATGTGCCATGTGACTATAAGGTTATTTTTGCAAAGGTAGTGTGTTCTAATCCAACCATGCTTTGTACATTCAAGTCACTGAGGCTTGTCTGCCTCCACTCCAGGCTGCTGGGCTTGCCTCTGGCCAGCACCAGCTGAAGCCAACCCTTTTCAGAGCACTTGGTGTGTCCTCACAATGACAAGCTGTGTCCAGCCAGTCCTGTCTTCCCTCCAGTTTGCCAAAGACCTGGGGTCACCTATAGTCCTAGTCTTCTTGAAATTGGGCAGAGCAGTACCTCCAAGACAGCCTGGGCTGTCTCCATGGAGAGAGGAGGGGCCCATTAAAGACTCTTGTAAATATCTAGTTAAATTCACATAACTCAAGTTACAGTGGACCTCTAGCCCATCAGTTCTGTTTGCTGGTGAGCGACTTGTTTTGATTTACCATGGAGTTGGGTAGGCATCATTTACCCAGGATTCCATGCCCTGCCATCCCATCCCAGCTTCTCTGTCACTCAGCCCACAGCACTTGATTACTATTAATTTTTAAAAACAGTACTTAAGAGCTGGGCATGTAGCTCAGTGGTAGAGGGCGTACCTAGTGTGCCTGGGCTCAAGCTCCAAAATACATAAAACTAAATGTGGTGGTACAGCACACTTGTGACCCTAGAACTCAGGAAGTGGAAACAGAAGGGTCAGAACTTCAGGATCTCTCTTAGTTACATATTGAGTTTAAGGCCAGCATGGGTATATAATACCCTGTCTGAAAATTAATAAATAAAAACCAAAGAAAAGAAAACAGTACTTAGGTGACTGAAAGGCGAACTGAGGTATCAGAGAGTTGGGTATTGTGCAAAGCCCCACTCTGGCGTAAAGTACAATAGCTTTGGTGTTCTAGAATATGCTGATGTTTTAGGCTGTTGGTACCACCCCCTCCCCCAGGCTGTATGTGTGTGTTTGTTTTGGATGGGGCTTTAGAGACAAGGTTTCATTCTGTAGCCCAGCCTGGCCTTAAATTCACAGCAATCCTCCTGCTTCAGCCTCCCCAACATCTAAGTACTGGGGGCATCACAGACATGTGCCACCACTCTTGGCTGCTTTTGGTGCTCTGATACATTATCTTTTAGATAGAAGACTTAGAAAAAAATTGGACAGTAGTTTTAAAACATTCCATCTTTACCTTGCTCTTTCTGATTTACATTGATCATATTCTGCTCACTGGCCAGAGATGGGCTCTCTGTAGCGAGTAAGACCTTTGATTCAGAGAGCTCTATCTGCCTTCAGACTTTGGTGTAATTCAACCAAAGCAAGGCTGCAAAGGTTGGATCACAGGGAAGAAACAGGAAAATGAAGCTTCAAGTAAGTGAAGAAGTACAGTGTGAACTCTAAACGATGCGGTTTGGGTTGGAAAAGGGACCTCTGGACTCTGCTTTGCTCTCTACAGTTGTGCCACTCTTGCTGCTGATATGCCACTGTGGAGAGGGCGCCAAAGGCTTCACCCCCATTCCTGGGACCATAGAGATGCTGCACCCTTGGAATAATGAAGGGGCACCACCTGAGGACAAGGTCAGTTTCTCAGTGATGCGACCTGCCTTCTGGTCTGATTTTGTTGGGCGATGTGGGGAGTTTGAACAGTTTCACTCTGTAGCCAGACTAGTCTTGAACTAAGAGCAATCCTCCTGCCTTGTACTCCCAAGTATGGGGATTATAGCTGTGAATTATTTTATGATTTTAAAGGTGTCTTTCTTGGAGAGTATTTACAATACTTTTGGTCAAGAGAGACTGACACAGCTATTGAATTGTGAAATATATACATTGAGAGCTGGCATTCAGCTCTTAATGGCCTTGGCATCTAGGAAGTAACAATGTCTGGAAGACTGAGCCCTCCATCTTTGGGAGCTGACAGTGTCACGGGGAATTGATTAGAGGGACCAGCTGACGTCCACTGCAAAGCTGACTGCCTGCTTGCTGGTGAAGAAAAGCCCTATAACTCTCAAGGTCACGGGAGCCTGTGTCGGTGTTGTAGTGTGACGGTGAAGACAGAGAAATAGTCACTAAACCCCATGCATGTGTTTATCTGGCAGCAGGCATTAGATCTCACACACATGCCTTTGTCAAAGAACAGGTTCAAGTGATAGCATGTTCTCTCTTGCTTGCCAGAGCAGACCTGAGAGGTTTTGACTGTACTGCGGTATATCCTGGGCTAACAAGAATGCAGACCAGAAGCCAGCAGGTGATCCAAACTATGCAGAGCAATGGAGAGGGAGAGCAAGAGCATGTGGGAATGAAACTAGGAACTTCCGCCCTGCTATTAAATGGTCCTTTCAATACCAAGTTCTGACCCATTTCCATTCTCAGTATAGTTGGTTGGCAGAGGTAAACCCCAACCCCCAAGGTACTAAAGAAGTGTGCCCAAATCCCTTTTCTTATTGCGTAACAGTCAGCTCCCTGTCCTTCCAATGTGTCTTCACCCTGGCTCTCTCCTCTTCATCTGCCGCAAGTACCATTTCCTGAAGGATATGTTTCAGAGGCGAGTGTCAGGAAGCTGAGTGTTGGCAAAGAAGAGCATGGTGTTTCTCCATGTTGATTTCTGTCTTAGTTAGGGTCTCTAATGCTGTGAAGAGACACCATGACCATGGCAACTGTTAGAAAGGAAAACATTCAGGGCTGGCTTACAGTTCAGAGGTTTGGTCTATTATAACCATATTAGGACATGTCAGCGTGCAAGCAGACATGGTGCTGGAGAAGGAGCTGAGATTCCTACATCATGACCCATGGGCAACAGAAAGTAGTCTTGGACACTGGCTGTGGCTTCAAGGCCCACCTCCACAGTGACACACTTCCTCCAATAAGGCCACACCCACTCCAGCAAGGCCACACCTCCTAACAGTGCCACTCCCTTTGGGGGCCATCTCCTTTCAAACCACCACAATTATTTTCTTTGTTACTGTAGCAACAATACCTGACAAGGCAAATTAAGGAAGTAAAGGATTATTTGGCTTACAGTTTGAGAGACACAGTCCAGCATGGCAAAGAAGGCTTGGTCTGCAGTCAGGAAGTAGAGAGCAGACAGGAAGTGGTCCACCCCCAGTGATGCACTTCCTTTAGTGAAGTTCCACCTCCTAAGAGTTCCACAATATTCCAAAGCATCCCACCAGCTGAGGACCAAACCTGTAATCCCAGTGCTTGAGAGGATAACAGAAGAGGGGTCAGAAGTTCAAGACCAGTCTAGACTACATAGTGAGATTTTGTCTCATACAAATAAGAATAAGTAAGTAAATGTGGACAGTCCTGGATCAGTCAACATGCCCCCACCCCACCTCCTTCCGGATGCTCCACAGATGGGTTCCAATCCAGAAACTAGTTCTTGTTCTCACACTGGAGCAAGCAGCTGAGACATGAAGAACTGCTCTGTAGGCACATTTGCTTTTACAAGTTGCATATACCATTTCTCCTTGGTTCTCCTTAATTTAGGCAAGAGATTCTAGCAATGGAAGATAGGAAATAGAGTCTTTATGTCCAGCTAAAATTTCAGAGTTCTGTAACTGTCACAGAAGACCCCAAAGGGGAGGTAGATGTCATTGGTTCTGGTAAAGAGAATGAACCAAGAGCACATGAATCTGAGCTTTGTGTCCCCCGTGGGTTGTGGTCAGCTCTGAAGCTGGGAGAAGAAATCCTTCAGAGGACTCAAGTAGACGTGTCCCACCCTAAGTGGTTTCCTAATTTGCCTAGAAGGAACTAGCTTATCCCTCCTTACATCCACTTAGCTTATATCTTTATGCCAAGCACACTGTCCCTTTGTCCTTTGGATTCATGTCTGAGCTGTTTACCCCTAGGTGGTGCCGTCCCTTCTGGTGGCCGATCATGCCGAGAATTCAGCAGTGAGAAACGGAGTAGTGGGTACGGGAGGCTCGATGCTCAAGGAAAGCATGGTGAAAGGCAGCAGCTCGGCGTCCTTCACCAAAGGACAGCATGAGCTGTGTGAAGTGGACGCAAGATGGGAAGAACACAGAAGCCTCCTTGCTGCCGGAGCCACTCACCTTGTAGGGACGGCAGGAGCCATCGCAGCCAATGAAACACTGAGGATAACCAGAGCCATGGGGGCCTCCAGAGACATGAGTGGGGCTCGGGGAGCTGCTGTTGCAATGAATGAGGAATTCTTAAGGAGTTACTACACAGAGGTAAGCACTGGTAGTTATGGATGGTGAGGAGGGAGAAGGAAACGTTTATATCAAAACGTGAGATTCTAGATTACTAAGTGGGCTTTTGTAGAGATAATTAGTGGGAAAGTTTTATGAGGTGTGTGTGTGTGTGTGTGTGTGTGTTTATAGGCAACAGGAAAGAGAGGTGGGACCCACTGAAACAGACAGTTAGCCAAGTTACGCTGTGATAACAAATGGTCCTGTAATCTGCTTAGTTTTTATAAAGGCCTTTTTCTTCATGCCTTTACCTGTTGACTTGTTCTTGCTCTGCTCCATGTCATCTTCATTCTAAGATGCAGATTAAGCCCAGGGAAGCTGCCATCCTGTGGAATAGGGAAGACCACAATGGCAGAGCCAGACTTCGGCTCTGGTGGCTACTTATCTCATGCCATTATAAAGCAGCTGGCAGAAACAGCTTGAGAAGTTAGTTCCAGACCATCCTGGGGAGGCATAGCAATGGCCTCTTGAGATAACTAGTCAGATTACGTCCGCAGTCAGGAAGCAGGGAGAGGTGTGTGCTGGGGCTCAGCTCACTTTCTCCTTTTTTCAATTTCATTTGGTTCAGGAACTCAGCCCATGGATGGCACCACTGCCTTGTAGGGTGGGTGAGCCTTCTATCCTCATTCAAACCTCTTAGAAAACTGCCTCATAGACATATCGAGAGGTGTATTGCCAAGGTGATTCTCAACCCAGTCAAGTCAATAATGATGATTAATCTTCACAGGCTCCTTCAGACTCTCCCTTTTCACACTTGCATTTCTTTGGTCAAAGTAAGTCATGTGACTATGATACATGGCCCTGGGTCAAAAATAGAACCCTTCTACAGAAGCGGGCTTTGAGGGGATAAACACAGGAAGGAGGGTAGAGAACACAGCCTGAAACACTCAAGCTAGTAAATCCACTTACATTTTTGGTTGGTTGGTTGGCCTTTGTTTGTTTGTTTTAATTTTATTTATTGATTTTATGTGTATGGATGTTTTGCCTGCATGTGTATCTTAAGGACCAGAAAAGGGCATCAGATCCCTGGAACTGGAGGAACATATGGTTGTGAGCTGTCATGTGCGTGATGGGAGTCAAACCTGGGTCTTCAGGAAGAGCAGCAAATGCTCTTATGCACTGAGTGTCTCTTAAGCACCACATTTTGGCTATTTATATGATAAAATTTGTCATTCTGAAGGGAATTGACAAAGAAACAATGAAGGAAGTTACCCAAAAGATGGTCAGGTATCACAGCCTGCGGTTAGCAAGTGGAAACAGGACTGGAAATGAGTGTTCCATCTAGACAAAATTCATCCCAGGATACATCTCATTACTAGAACCAAAACTATTTATTTCAAAATGGAAACTAGTCAGTTCGCGCAGAAGCCTGACGCCCCTGAGTAGGTCATTGTCTTACAGCAGGAATCGAAAGCTTGAAGCCAAACTGCTGGAGTGGTGACAAACCCACCGTCACAGTTGGAGGGTGGAGCCTGTTCTGTCAGAGCAGAGGGGACCCTGGCAAGGGTGCAGGAAACACAGCGGCGTTGCCAGCTGACTGGATCTAACTGCCACGGTGCAACACTGGGTCTCACAAAACTTTAAATAGGTCTGGTAGTATGGCAGGGCTTAGGGATTCAGCCCAGTGGAAGAGCTTAAAGCTCTAGGTTCAAACCCCAGCCTCCCCCGCAAAGAGGAAAGGGAACTAGAATTTCAGAGCTTTCATAAAACGTCAGAAGAATCAACGGCTGGATATGGAGACACACATCTCTAACTGTAGCATACAGGAGGCAGAGGCGGGAGGACCCGGAAGTTCAAGGTTATCCTCAGCCACATATTGAGTTTGAGGCCAGCCTGGGATACATAAAATCATGTCTCAAAGATAGTAGAAATTTCCAAGCGTATTTGTTGCTTACATGGATTGTAGCCAATTACATTTGCCATTATCTTCTGGCTGTTTTTCCATTCTGTCTCATACTTACACAAACACATAGGCATACCTCCAAATACAAGCACATGTTCCCTATTACCACTGTGCAGCTAACAAATTAGGAAACTTAAAATTGATTCAATTTACATTTCAGTTTAGTCACTGGTAAACTCCATGATAATGGCAATTGTCTTCTAAAGCAATTAACTTCTCTATGCAGTGTATAATTGAGTTACCATGATGCTATTCACATCTAATCTAACATTGTTCTCCCAGCCATTCTTCATCTTTCATGATATTAATGTCTTGTGACAAGACAGGTCAACATATCCCATGATATAGGATGTCTCAATTATGTTTCTCTTATGTTTTCTTGTAATTAGACTCGATTTTTCTCAGTTTCTGCACTATAAACAGGAACATCAAGCCTTGTTTTTAAATGAATTTGTGTTGGAAATGACCTGGCTCTGTTCTTATTTCTGTGACAGAAAGCGGCCTCCTATGCTGAGGAAGACGACCTTCACACGGCCAAAGACTGCCTTCTCGTTTACTCCCAGGAAGAGACGGACTCCCTCCGAGGCTCCATTGGCTGCTGCAGCTTTATTGAGGGAGAGCTTGATGACCTGTTCTTAGATGACCTGGGGCTTAAATTCAAGACACTAGCCGAAGTTTGCCTGGGTCGAAAGATCAATTTGGATGTGGACATTGAACAGAGGCAAAAGCCTGTCCGAGAAGCAAGCGTGAATCCAGCTGCGGGCTCACACTATGAGCAAACGGTGATCAACTCAGAGAGCGTGCACTCCTCTGACCGTGCCTTCCAAGTCCCCAAACCTCTGCATGGAACCCACGCAGAGAAGGTCACCCAGGAAATTGTCACTGAAAGCTCTGTGTCTTCCAGGCAGAGCCAAAAGGTAGTGCCACCACCTCCTGAGCCCGTGGCTTCTGGTAATATTATAGTGACAGAAACTTCCTATGCCACCGGCTCCACAGTGCCACCCAGCACTGTGATCCTGGGTCCTAGACAGCCCCAGAGCCTTATTGTGACAGAGAGGGTGTACGCTCCGGCATCCACTTTGGTGGATCAGCATTATGCCAATGAAGAAAATGTCCTGGTTACTGAACGAGTGATCCAGCCTAACGGGGGGATCCCTAAGCCACTTGAGGTCACCCAGCATCTGAAAGATTCACAGTATGTTATGGTGAGGGAAAGGGAGAGCATCCTCGCTCCCAGCTCGGGTGTGCAGCCCACTCTGGTAATGCCCAGTGTGGCAGCAGGACAGAATGTCACAGTGACAGAGAGAGTTCTGGCTCCTGCTTCCACTCCGCAGTCCAGTTACCAGATCCCCAGCGAAACCTCCCTCAAGGCTAGGAAGACTGTGCTTTCTGGTGTAGGAGGCCTGGGCCCTGGGCCCAGTTTAGATTTAGAGGAATCTGGCCATCCCAATTCTACTGTAACCACATCTTCCACCAGGGTCACCAAGCATAGCACCGTGCAACACTCTTACTCCTAAACGGAAGCCGGCTGCTGTCTGACCCGGAGCCTAACTGGCTTCTCTGGATGTGTGTCTCCACGCCCCTAACCCATGCAAAGACTTATGCAGTGAAAGAAGTCACTGATGTGCCGAGGGCCACAGTGTCTCTGGTAGGGCCGTATTTCAGAAATGCTCTGAGACATTCAGGGGATGGATTGAAGATGCTGTTTCCCAAGTGCCTTTAGCACACTGTGCAAGCAATACTCACAGACTAGACAAGTAAAATTGCCTTCTAGGAACTTGCCAAGTTAAAGCATGGTTTCTAGTTCGTCTAGTGCAGAAGGATGGGTCTCTGCACAATGCACTGACACCCAGGAGGGACAGTTCCACCCTTTATATTACAGAACCCCACAGGTTCTAGGTACCAAATAGCTCATCAAACCCAGAGAAGCATCTCCACTCTGGGCCTCCACTTGTGTTGCTGGTTCTCTTTAACACTGGAAGCCCGAGCATCACAGGAGGCCAGAAGAAAGGAAGGAAGGAAGGAAGGAAGGAAGGAAGGAAGGAAGGAAGGAAGGAAGGAAGGAAGAAAGAAAGAAAGAAAGAAAGACAAACCTTGGGCCCATTTAAATTGTGTAAATTGTTGGAATTTTAGAACACTGACATGATAAGAATACATGTTATGTATTTCTCTGCACATGACATGTATCCACACGTGTCCTATGTGCTTAAAAAAATGACTTCATGTTTCTCCTTGTTTCTCAGAGGTCATGAAGATACTAAGGATGTTAAATTCAGTTAAATAATCCAGGATAGCCAAGTGTGGTGGCACGTGCCTTTAGGCCCAGCACTTAGGAGGCAGGAGATCTCTGAGTTTGAGGCCAGTCTGGTCTATATAGTGATTTCCAGGACATCTAGAGCTACATAGAGAGACCCTGTCTCAATAATAATAATAATTCAGACTTAATTTTTCTGTAATGTAATAATCGTCTATTTAAAAAAAAAACAAACTCGGCATGTACTTGTTTCTTAGCTTCAGTTTAGTGCATTTAGGGGCTGGACAGATGGCTCGGTGGTTAAGAGCACATTACTGCTTTTACAGAGAACTCTAGTTTATCAAGTCCATGTCCTGTGGCTCACAACCACCATTAATTAATTCCAACTGGTAGTGGGGGGGGACTGATGCCATCTATTGGACATCAGAGGTACTGCACTTACACAGTTCAGTGTCGTTAAGTGACCTGCCTGTCATCCTGAGTGTCTCACATGGGGCAGTATCTATGGGTCAAGATGAGTTCCATAAACCACTCTTTTATTACAATTATTCAAATATCAAAAAGACTTTTCATAAATCTGAATTATTATTTTTACCACTGTGATGTCTAAACTTAATTGACTGGTTATGACTTGATATGCATGAACTAAATATTTTACCATAAAAACCTTGAATAATTGGATCCATTTCACTCAGCTTCCCATGCCTTGTTTCTTTAAGGAAGTTGTTTGGATTGTGCAGCTCATCAGTGGAAAATGTTATATAAATAAAAATTGTTTCTAAAAAAAAGTTTCAAAACCTATGTGTATATCAGTAACAATTTATGCTTCCCACACACACACAAACACAAAAAAAAAAAAAAAAAGATTGAAAACAATCAAATTTCTCAATATTTTGCAAGGAAAATAGAAATTCTTCACTTACACTGTTTTTGTTGTTGATTTGTTTTGTTTTTGAGACAGGGTTTCTCCGTGTAGTTTTGGTACCTGTCCTGGCTCTCACTCTGTAGCCCAGGCTGTCCTCGAACTCACAGAGATCCGCCTGGCTCTGCCTCCCTAGTGCTGGGGTTACAGGCATGTGCCACCACTGCCTGGCTCACTTACACTTTTGTAGACATTTTTAAAATGATGTTTACATGCATCGCATTGTGAAAACATTGTACCACTATCTGATGCGTGAAGTATTTTTACAAATGGTCTGTTGTGTGGGGTGGAAGCCGACTTCTTTCTACAGTCTAGAGTTGCTTACTTTCTGCTTTGTGGGATTTTTGTTTTGTTTTGTTTTCATTGTAATTGACGTTGTTTCACCAGATGTGCAGCGGGAATCACACTACTGTGTGAAGCTATAAATAAGGCCCATGTGCTCAAAACACTAAGCTCTGTGCGTAGGTTTGGGGCCCCGCTCCTCGTTTGCACAGGGCATAGTCACTTGTATGGTCTTCTTTGTTCCTAAAAGGGTGATTTGTGTCAGTTTTTACATTTGTTCCTTGGGAGGATTGTGTTTGTGTGTCTACCCATGTAAAATATTTCAATAAAAAGACTGCCTTCCTTCAGAGTGGCCTTCCTCCGTGTCTTCCTACTGATCGGTCGTATTTTACAAAGGCTGCTGCTGCTTTGGGCAGAGAGCTGCCTTGGTGGATGTTTCCTGGGCTTCCTTATTTAATATGATCTGCTTTGCTGGCCCAAGCAGCCTCTTTGGAGAGCATTGCTAATCTTCCTAAGAAGGGTGGTTAAATTAAAATTTCAGGTCAACACTGGACATCAGTAGTCTAAAAAAATGCAGCTGCTCTTGGCTTGGGATGGAACTGAACGCCCAATAAACCCAGCATTAATTGAAAGTACAGTAAACTATGCACGCAGTTAATGTCCCAGCCTGACTTACACTGTAATCCCGTTCCTTATAAACACATGTCACTTTGGCACCACCCTGCAGTTGAACCATCATAGGTCTGTGACTGTCTATATTATTTTTCTGAAATTAAGTTTTAACCAAGTACCATGATTGTTTGGTTAGTCCAGCAACTTTATTCTGGAGGAATTGATTGTCACTCTGCCAAGAAATTTCTACAGGAGTCTCACATTTAAGCCGTTTAGCTCTCCATCTGACCCAAAGAGGGAACTTTTTTTTTTTACCACACTTGTTACATTTTACAAAGGGGATGATAAAAGTCACTACAGTACAGGAAGAAGTTAAGAATTATTCTATGCTGAGACTCTGAGGACACAGATTAATGAAAGGAAAAATATAAAGAGGGTCATTAGCATGTATAATACACAGAAAAACTTTAGAATTAGGCAAGTTGAAAAAATATTTAGAATATGGGTTTCCATTTTTCAAAGCAAAACTTTAAAATTTAACAAATCACTTGTGCAAAGAATAACTCATGGCATTGGAAGGGGCTAGCCTTGAACCAGAAGAGGTTTAGAGAATCCAGGTAACATGGGCAAGCGGGATTCATAGTCAGTATCTTGGTCACAGACCAGCATCAGGGGGTATCCTGACATTGGATAGGTAATAAACAAACAGAGTCTTCTTTGTAGTCACCTAGTGAACCAGATGGTAGCTCATTATGTACAGTACAACTACAAATTAGTATAACTTGGGACAAAGTTAGTACTACTGCAATTACTGGGGCTGGCCCAAAAGAAGAGCCACATGGGTTTCTGGACAGTAAAGATAAGCAAGGAGAAGGCCACTAGGGCAACACCCTTTCATGATAAAGTTTGAGATTAGAGATAAAAGGGACACATCTAAACATAATAAAGACAATTTACAGCAAGCCTATAGCCATCAACTTAAATAGAAACTCAAAGCAATTCCACTAAAATCAGGAGCAGGAGAAGGCTATCTACTCTCTCCATATCTATTCAATAGAGTGATTGAAGTTCTAGCTGGAGCTATAAGACAATTGAAGGAGATCACATGATATAAATTGGAAAGGAAGGAGTCAAAGTATTGTTACTTGCAGCTGTTATGGTAGTATACATAAGCAACCTCCAAAATTCTACCAAGGAACTTTACCAGCTAATAAACACCTTCAGTGAAGTGGCTGCACTCAAGAATAGCTTAAAAAAAAAAAATTAGCCCTATATACAAATGATAAACAGGCTGAGAAACAACACCCTTCACAATAGCCACAAATAATGTAACAATGTAATATATCTTGAAGTAACTCAAAAACTTCAAGTCTTTGGAGAAAGAAATTGAAAAATATATCAGAAGATGTAAAGATCCCCCGTGCTCATGGATTGATAGGATTAACATAGGAAAAATGGCCATCTTACCAAAAGCAGTCTATAGATTCAACACAATCCCCATCAAAATTCCAACACAATTCTTTAAAGACCTTGAAAGGATAATACTCAATTTCATATGGAAAAACAAAACACTCAGGATAGCTAAAATCCTGTATAGTAAAAGAACATCAAAAGGTATCACCATCCCTGATTTCAAGCTCTACTACAGAGCTATAGTTACAAAAAACTATGTGGCATTAGAATAAAAACAGACACATTGATCAATGGAATTGAATCAAAGACCCAGTCATAAAACCACACACCTATGGACACCTAATTTTTGATAAGTCAGAAATACACAATGAAAAAAAGAAAGCATCTTCAACAAATGGTGCTGATATAACTGGATGTCAGCATGTAAGGGATGCAAATAGATCCATATCTATCACCGTGCACAAAACTCAAGTCCAAGTGGATCAAAGACCTCAGCCAGTATAAACCCAGGCACGCTGAACCTGAGAGAAGAAAAAGTGGAGAACAGCCTTGAACACGTTGGCCCAGGAGAAGACTTTCTGAACAGAACACTGATCGCACAGGCACTAAGATCAACAAACAATAAATTGGATCTCATGAAACCAAACAGCTTCTGTAAAGCAAAGGACACCATCAACAGGACAACATGGCAGCCTACAAAATGGGAAAAGATTTTCACCAACTATACATTAGACAGAGGGTTAATATCCAAAGTATATAAAGAACTCAAGAAACTAGACATCAAAAAACCATATAATATGATTTTTAAAATGGGGTAAAGATCTAAATAGAGAATTCTCAACAGAGGACTCTCAAATGGCTGAGGAACACTTAAAGAAATGTTCAACATTCTCAGCCATCAGGAAATGCAAATCAAAACTACTTTGAGATTCTATCTTACACCTGTCAGAATGGCTAAGATGAAAAACACAAGTGACACCTCATGATGGAGAGGATATGGAGTAAGGGGAACAGTCCTCCATTGCTGGTGGGAATGCAAACTTGTACAGCCACTATGGAAGTCAATATGGTGGTTCCTCAGAAAATTTGGAATCTATCTACCTCAAGAGCCAATTATACTATACCATTCTTGGGCTATACCACTCAACTATAGCCAAAAAACAAGCCATCCTACCACAGGGACACTTGCTTAACTATGCTGAGAGCAGCTTTATTGATAATTGCCAGAAACTGGAAACAACCTAGATGTCCCTCAACTGAAGAATGGATAAAGAAAATGTGGTACATTTACACAATGAATTATTTTATTACTCAGTCATTAAAACAAAAACAAACAAAAAAAAAAACATGGCACCATGAAATTTGCAGGCAAATGGGTAGAACTAGAAAAAAATCATACTGAGTGAGATAGCCCACACCCAGAAAGACAAACATGGTATGTACTCACAGACCTAGAGAGGCTAAGCAACAGGAAGGCTCAAGGGGGGATGACACATGCATCTCCCTGGGAAGGGGAAATAGATTTTGTGGATTGACTGTGGGTGGGTGGGAATAGGAACAGGAGGTTTCAGATGAAAAGGGTGGGAGAGATGGAGGGAGAGATGACTGGAATTCGGGGGGGGGGGCATTTGGGGGACAATGTAGAAGCCTAGTGCATTGGAAAGATCCTGGAATTTATGATGAGTGACCCTAGCAATACCACAACAACCATTAATGACACTTTCACTACACTGGTGTGTCCAGATGCCCCGAAGCATGGAGACTACAGGGTCTCTACTCCAGGTGGCACACAGGAGTAACTGCCCCACCTGCGAAAGACCACATTCCCATCATCACAACCTCCAATTTGCAGTGAGATGTAGCCAGTGCTAGGCACTGCAAACAAAGGGTACCTCTTTAACATAGCCAGATCTCCCCACTTTTACTATCTTGATATAATTTAAATCTTATGTATCTTTTCTATTTTCTTCCTACCCTTTATGTGACTGAAAGAAAACTACTAAAATCTCCTCCACCTTACAACTTCACTTATCAACACCTCTAATTCTTGGCTTCCTGTATTCTGAAGTTTTAGATCTGTGTTGTTACCAGGCACAAATGTTTAGAATTATCTAACTAACGGGCCTTTAAAATTGGTTTCTTTACCATTGTGCATTATCTCTCTGTATCTCTGGTTTTCTTGTTCTCCTTAAAAATCCGCTTTGCTCATCATTGAAACGCCCAGCCAGTTTGCTGGTGTTCAGTGCTTATGTAGTTTCCTTTCTAATCCTTCTGCTGTCTGTCTGTCTGTCGTCTGTCTGCCTCCAGCACGTGTCTTGTAAAGGGCGTGCAGGCAGGCTTTGTAGCAATTGCTCATGTGGGTGAGTCTCGTCCTTCTGTCTTGATACTGATTTTTCTCTTCACCTCATCAGCTTTTGCACACTCCCGCCTTCGGGCATGTTCCTATCTGTGACCCTTGCTGAAGCTCTCCGAGAGAGGACCTATTCAGTGGGGGCCCTGCTGCACAGAAAGGTGGGGGCCCTGCTGCACAGAAAGGTGGGGATTTCCTGTTTCCTTAACACAAACTTTGGGCTCAGTTTCCTAGTGCAGCTTTTAGATGCACGCTCTGCTGTATGCTGTTTTACATGCAACTTGGAGTATCACATGCCTCCTTAGCACCCTCAATCTTCAGCTGGGGTGTGCATCTAGGTGTTAGGGTGGACTTCTGTATCAGGGAACTTTGGCTGGGATTTCTAGCCCTGCAGTGGTTACCTCTCTATCAGCCGCCTCCAGTAAACCCAGAATTCCCTGAACTCTACTGTGGTCTATTGTAGCCATTCTGTGTGTGTGTGTGTGTGTGTGTGTGTGTGTGTGTGTGTGTGTGTGTGTGTTATAATTTATATATATATGAGAAAATGGAGTGACTAAGTTAAATTGAAGCCAAAGAAACTGATGTAACACCAAGTTATTTGATAAATTCTGACATTATGGAAAAACATTAAATATTTATGCATATTTCTGGTATATTGTGTTTGCAATACCACCTCACAAACCTGTGACTATCTTACAGCTTATATGAAGCCATGAAACAAAGTTTAGAATACATATGGATTTAGCTATGAGACAAGTTAATCTATTTTTTCCAGGAATAAGGGGCCTGTGCACCAGGCTGCCTCCATTCTCTGTTAGAGACAGATTTTTATTCTCAACCAAGCTAAGGAAAACAAGGTGTGAAAGATCTCATATTTAATTGTTATTTTTAATTATGAGTGTATGCGGGGGTGCTCATGTGAGTACAGGTGGCCAGGGAGGTCAGAGGTTTGAGATCCCTCTGGAACTAGAATTACAGGTAAGATACCCATCTGGGTGCTGGGAACTGAACTCAGGTCCTCTGCAAAAGCAGTCCGCCCTCTTAAGTGCTGAGCCATCTCTGCAGCCCAAGATCCCCATTTTTAAAAAGAAGAGATTAAGTTTGGGCTGGTGAGCTGGCTCAGCAGGTAATAGAGCATGATGCCAAGCCTGACAGCCAGTGTTTGAGCCCCAGGGTCTACTTGGTAGAAGGGGAGAACCAACTCCGGCAAGCTGTCCTCTGACCTCCACATATGCGCCTAGGCCATGCCCCTTCCTCCACACTAAGTAAATAAATGTAATCGAAAAAAAAGAAATGTGTCAGGCATGGTGGCTCTCATTTCCATCTCAGTACTTGAGAGGCAGAGGCAGGTGGATCTCTGTGAGTCAGAGGCCAGCCTCGTCTACAGAGCGAGTTCCAGGACAGCCAGGCAGGGCTGTTACATAGAGAAACCCTGTCTCAAAAAGAAAGATAAAAATAAAAATAAATAAATAGGTAGATAGATAGATAGGTGGATGGATAGATAGATGGAGAGATAAATAATAAATGAATGAATAAATAAATAAATACATTTAAAGAAAAGATTGTACTTGGGGTTGTAAGATGCTCACCCACTCTGGGTCCAGTAGTGTTCTGTCCCTGGGTCCACTCCTTTGACAGGTGGGTGGCGGAAGCTTTTTCTGCATTTTCTTTGGAAGTCAGGTTCAGCTGGACTCCTGCGGTCTCCTGGAGACACTAATTACACAAGGGACAGGGGTGATAGTGTGAGTGCTGAAGGGAGCCGTGGGCATTTCCCTTGAGAACATCTGACTCTTCCACCAGGTCTTCAGCGTAGAGCCATGGTTACCCCGTGAACTCTCCTTCCACCCACCTACATGCTAATTAAACGTAGCCTCCCCTGCCTCGCAGCCCTTCACAGCTTCTAGCATGAAGCCCTGCTTGCTAAAATAAATTATTATCATGGTTCTGACACAAATCCACGGGAGGGTGAACATGAACTTGCACTGTTCCCCGGACAACAAACTCACTTGCCTGCCAGCAAAGTTGAGGAAATGAGATGAGTCCGTACACCTGTCCCAGATCTGCACAGGCATGATGACATGTATGCACGGGCACCTGTTCCACATCTGTACAGGCATGATGACATGTATGCACATGCAACCCCAGATACTCCATCATCACCAGAGCCTGGTACTGCAAGGCTGGAAAAGTAACCAGGCAAGAGAATGGGGCAGAGTGAGGCTCTGAGAGCCTTGTGTTGCAGCCTCAAAATTAGCAGACAAAAAGAAAAGCGGTTGAGAGGAAGACTGGGAAATCCTGACCCCTCGCTAAAGTCCATGACATCCTGCCCTGGTGTGAGGATACTCGACTGTCAGGCAACCACACACACACACACACACACACACACACACACACACACACACCCCTGGGTAGAGACTTAAGATGCTACTCACATATGTAATGTATGAAGTTCTATGTACAAATACATGTAACAGATAGAGCACAGATGCAAGAAAGTCAGTGCTAATGAAATGAACCAAAAACCTCACATTCTGTGACATAAAAGTCCCAATTCTTTTGCACAGCATGGCCATTAAGCTACTACACTCTTTGCTCGGGCCCACTTCCTCCTGCAGAAGTAAGTAGCTGCTCTCCTGATGAACTGTCCCTGCCTCTGCTGGGACTTCTGCCTCCGAACCTTTCTTTGCTCTATAACAGCGAGGTACCCACTGAACCCTAATATCAGCCGAGATCAGTAGCAGTGAGACCCCTGTTTCAAGGAACAAGGAAATAACAATTAGCCATGGCCGAAGGATTTCGAATGTGTTTGCTCCTCAGGCCTCATCCTCTATTGTGTAATAGTTCAATGTAGGATGTCCTCCTGTGTTTCAACACTTGATCTCCAGCTCACAGTTTTGGGGGTTTGTAAAACCTTTGAGAAGGTGAGCCTTGTGGAGCAAAGTCAGTCACCAGGGGCTGGATCTTCAGGTGCATAACTGACCCCATTCCCAGTCTCATCTCCATTTCCAGACCCTCTGATATGTGAACATGCAGCTCCTGCCCCCGTAGCTAAGAGCTGCCCTCCCTCACTTCCATGCCCTCCCCACCATCATGAGCTGTATCCCAAACCATGAGCCCCACTAAGGTTCTTCTGCTCAAATATTTACTCTGAGCAACAAGGAGGAGAAACTGATGCATACCACAACACAAGTCTTTACTTTTACAAGCCCCTGGAATTGGACCTCCAACTGCCACTTCTTTCATTGTTTGAGTTTCGCATAGAATTAAAGAGAAGACACTAAGTTGAAAGTCTTTGGGGTGCTTCAAAGTTGGGAAATGCACAAAACACAAAAATTATTAATGCTTCCAAATATATCTTGCTAGATAAGCCCCACCTGGAGTTGGCTTAGCCATAAGGATGAGGATGTTCACCTCATATAGAAATAATCCCCATGAACGAGCAAGGCAGTGGTGGAGACTCTGTGGCAGAGCCGTGTTCAATCGCCAGCATAGGGGGCAAAAATTAACCCAAGCAGTTACCTAAGCTTCCGTTGGAATACCAAATATAGGTGCTATGCTTGCTGTGACCACAAGATGGCACTGTGCATGCAGGAAATAGGCAAAGTCACATACTGTGTAATCTAGGAGCCAAAAATTAAGCAGTTTGCTAGGTTCATGAGCAATGCAAACTGGCAGAGATGGATGCTTTCCTTCAGTATGGGCCTCCCAGACAATGTGAGGCACTCTAACATTGCCAGTGATGGGCCAGAGCCATGACCCTAGGGGATGAGCCCCAACCATGGACTCAAGGCACCACACTGACAACCTGAATTCAAGCTTCCTTCCTCTGTGGAAGGAAATACCTAAGTACAGAAAGTTGTCCTTTGACCTCCACATAGGCAATGCCATGTGTGCTCCTGCATTCCCACACTTGATACACACACACACACACACACACACACACACACACACACACCACGCTATACAAAGGAAAAACATTTTTAAAACAAATTGCCTGTGAAATGAAGCCCCAGTTACAAAAGTCAAATATAAAACCTCTACCATTCTTGGTGCTGAAATACCAAAATGCTTTCTGGAGGCCAATCGTGGGCATTTGGTTATCTTTTAAATGTTGCCACTGGAGAAAATGATGATTGACAGACGAGTGACACGGGGGGGGGGGGGGGGCGGTTTGCGAACAGATGTTGACTTTTTCAGCAAAATTGCATTCAGTCATTCAGTCAAGCAACACTGGCCGAAGTCTCACTCTGTAGAGAACACTCATTCATGATTTAAACAGTCAAGTCCAGCTCTTGCCCTCCTTGCTGGCTCTGGAGTGGAAGCAGGGGTCATAAAGACATTCTTCTGAACATGGAGGCCTCTGATAAAGACGCCACCAAAGACAGCGAGATGGCGGCTGAAGGGGCCATTCAGCACTGGAGTGATTGTCTAGTAGTATAAGGCCCTGGGTTCAATAAGAGGCAGGGGGACAGGAGGAAGAGGAGGAAGGGGAGGCAGGGAGAAGAGAAGGGGAGGAGGAGGGAGGAGGAGGGAGGGGAGCGGAGGGACGGGGATTGAGAAGAGGGGTCAGAGATAAAGCTTATCAGAGAGATTTCTTTTTCTCCGTTGTTGCCTGCCCCTCGGAAGTAACGGGGAAAGGAAGATGCAGGAGGTCTTTTTAGAGAGGTGAGGTTTTAGCGGTGATTGGGAGGCAGCAAGGAGAGGGACCAGCCGGATCCGAGCTCACCTCACATGGGTCAGGTGTTGGTGGGGAGGCAGCGGACAGAGCGGAAGCTGTGAGTGAAGAAGCGGACCCAGAGATTCTGGGGCAGACTGGCCAGAGGCTGGGAGACTACCTTGCAACCCCAAGCCCAGGTCTCAGGGCACACAGCTCTTAGAAAGAACTTTCCGGCTGCAGCGGAAGGTGGGCTGGAGGCATTAGACTCCAAAGGCAGTCAGGGGATTGAAGGCAACACTAACCACTGGGAGTGTTAAACATTAACGTTTTTTTCCTCCTCTGTGTCTTATTGATTTTTCCACGTATTCCCGGGCGCCTCTTTTCCTTGCTCTAAAGTAAATATTAAATGCTATGTCAACAAAGTCATAAAACCAACAGAGGCAAAATATAGTTCTTGTAAACACATATTTCCATAACTCAAATTGGAAGATACCCATAACCAAAGAATTTTCTTGATTTATGAACATATTTGTGTATAAAGCAAACTAAATAGCATACAGTCGTGCACTTTAGGAACCTCTCAGACTTACAGACAAAGCAGGTGGCTGCAGAAGTCTGTCCATGTGTTTGTGCACTTTGAGCCAAGAACTTCATCTCTAGCCTCTACCCACAGACACTTTACACATGGCATTTGTTCTTAGACATCCTTAAACCATACAGAATAGGACCCTACAGTGTAAGACCCTAGTCTTATTGAAGACCTATGCAACTATCCAGGATTCACTCCTTCCTTCTGTGTCTGCCTTTCCACCTACCTTTCCTTTTTTGGCAGGAGGGTAGGCAGAGTGATGAGGTCTCACTATGTAGCCGAAGCTGGCCTTCAATTTGTGGTGTCCCCATATCCCTAGTTACTGGGATTACAGCCTGTGCCACCACACCCAGCCGCCTTATGCTTTTTGAATTATCAGATGTTTTTTGTTGAGAAAGTAATAATTACAGGAATGGGGGGGGGGAGAGCTCAGAACAAAAGCATTTTAGGACCACAGCAAACCATCTACTGCTTGTTCTGTCTTTGGATTTGTTAGGGTAAAAGGAGGATCTTTAATAATCTGAGGGCTGGAGAGGAAGCTCAGCATTAAGCGCCTGGGTACAGTTCTTGCAGAGGACATGGATACAGTTCCCAGCACCCACAAACCTGGGTTCAGTTCTAATACCTGTTGTTACTAGTTTTTTATTATCTACAGTGACTGCTCCTTAAGCAACAGCTTTGGCCACAAGGGCCACAGCCTGACTGGGTTTTGTGCCCTCAGGCACTGACTCTTTCAAAGCTACATCTCTCAACCCCACTTAAAAAAACGTGGTTCCTCCTTACCACTTCCTGTTAGCTACTTGCTGCCTCAGCCTTCCCCTCACAGGTTAATTTTATTTAATCAAACACATCTTTGAACTGTTAACAAAAGCAGGAGGAAAAAATGCAACACACTTTAAAATAATGTTCCCCAACAAGAGCCCACATGCTAATATGCAATTGTCAATAGCTCCAGACACAGGGGATCTAATGCCATCTTCTAGTCTCCTCGGGCACTAGCATGCACACTGGGCACGCACACGTGCACAATAAATAAATAAATAGATAGATAGATAGATAGATAGATAGATAAGCAAACAAATAAATAAAATTAATCTCAAAAAATAATACAAGAGCCAAAGACATGAAAGAGGCTCCCCCCAAATACTCTTAATTATTTTTATTGCTCTAAACAACAGTTCAAGGGGGGAAATTTCCATTCACTATGACAAGCTAATCTTTTTATTATTATTATTATTATTATTATTATTATTATTGTTATTATTATTATTATTTAAACTGCTTGGCCATTAGCTCAGGCCTACCTTTGTCTAGCTCTTACTCTTATATTTAACCCATTTCTATTAATCTATACTTTGCCACGTGGATCGTGGCTTACCAGTACCTTACATCTTTCTATGACAAGCTAATCTTTACCGTCTCCAAGCAACCAGGTTACAGTGGAGGAGGTGAAAGCTGGGCTGGGCAGCATTCCTTCTTAGCAGGATAGTGGGGTTATACCAAGGCAGAACCAACAGCTCTGAGGTCTACAGGCTCTGCAAGGTCAGGCAATACTGCTGTTGGCTTGAGGGGTTCTCTTCTTCTTTTCTTTTGGTGCAAACCAAGTTCTCTTTGTTCGTTCAGTTTGTGGAACTCCTATGATCATTGAAGGGGAACTGTGTGGACTTCAGGAGGCCCCGCTTGCCCAGTCCTTGAATCTATCTCGGCTTCTACACCCACTTGTTTTTCAAGGATACAGGAAGCCACATCAGCCCTAGATAAAGAAATGTCTGTGAAATGCTTTGTAGTCTACATATATATATTGTCATGCTTCCATGAGTTGAAGCAAGCTGAGAAGGTACACCAGTCAGAACCTGTCATCATCAGGGACCTGTTATAGGAGAAAGCCCCCCCCCCACACTGTCCTTGACAATCCACTCTCCAAGCTCTTAGCTTCTGGGAAGGCAGTTCTTCTTGAAGTCTCACTGGAATCCCACTTGCTTCTGTTTCAAGCTAATTCCTTCTTCATGAAGGAGTCACATCTTGGCATTTGCTTGTCTTTTACATACTTGGCATGTGTAATCAATTCACATTGACTTTATATCCTCTGGGTTTAGTGTTTAAATCACCTTTTAGATGCACATCTACTAAGCCTAGCATTAAGAGCCTGTCTTCTCATGATATGAGTCAGCATTTAGAGGGATAAAGGCCCCATGAGGTTCTATGACTACCATATTTCTTGACTTACATTAGTATGGTAGGATGTGGGGTACATCAGTAGGGAAATGGGTATGCCAATTAGAGGGAAAGCAAGACCAGAAGAAATACCAAGTGGGGCCACACCTTCACACCCACCCAGAGACAAATGAGGTGCTTCCTGTGTCAACTCTGACGTGCACTATGGTTTAACAAGAGGATGAAGGGGCCAAAACTGGGAGCTGGAACAGTAACATGTGCATCATGGGTTTTTAGAGAGACCCAAAGAAATGGATGTCTTCAGGCAATGCTGGGTCTGATTTTTAACTGCTTTTCTTGCTGGCACTTAGTAACTAATGATATCTGCCAAGTGCAGCTAATGATGATCATCACGTGCACCCGATCCCTGCTCCTGACTGACACCCTTTTTATACTCACTACCTGGGAAAAATGAGCCTGAAGAAAGAATTGACGTTTGACCTCAGACCCAGGATTGGAACTCACAAGGTTGACTTACAAGGTCCATAGTTGTTCTGCTCTCTTGAACTTCCTCCATTTTTGCCCCAAGCTCCTGGGCTTCCCTGTAGACTCAAGTATCCCCAGTCATGCTAACACGGCTCACTGATGCCTATATACAGCGTGTCCATACACCCTGTTTTCCTTCTCCACTCTGGGGAGCACAGGGGGCCTCCCCACTCCTGGAATCATTCTCCCTTAGACACATTCTCTCATAGCATGGTGCCATTCCCACCACTCTGGACTGCAATGTCTGGTAGGTCTGAAAACATTTCCCACCCTGTCTGTAGCTTCCCTGGTACCCTGGCATAGAATTCAGAAAGTTACAAGTGCCCCAGCGTATGCTCTGGGGATTCTGACAGGACATGGCAGCCATCAGAGATGGGGTTAAGAAATGAGGTAGAGAGGGCATGACCATGAACAGGCAAATCTCAGGAGTCTTGGGAGCCAGCACCAGGTCCCAGCTTACTGACCCAGAGGGTCCTCTAGTAAGGGAAGTGAAGGACACGAAGGACAGGTGGACTAGGAGAGGCCTGCCTACCAGGAGTTGGGATGGATGTGTTGCCCCTGCATTCACAGGCATTTTAGGAGAATGAGAGGTGGGTACACAGTAGATGATGCACCAGAAATGACTACTCAGAGTATGAGATGACATCTTTGCAAGTTTTCTGGGTAAATGTAGTAGTCTCTCATTTTTTCTCTGCCTTTGGTGGGAAGCAGACAAATAGGCCTACTTTACCTACACGGGAGCAGTGGTATAGGTTGTTTGGGTTTACTCCGTGCAGACATAAGTTCCCAGAAAAATCTAAATCCACACCCAGTTTGAAGGTTCTACAATGCTAAGTAATTAATTAGGATTTCTTGCCTGTGGACAATTAGAAATGCTGCAGGGCAGAGCCATATTGTCTTGCATTACTTTTAGTACCTTAACATTCATTTGTTGCCTGATCCTGTGTCTGACACAGCACCCTCATGACTATCAGGTAGAAGTTTAAATAATATACTCTTTTGTAGAGATCTATCTTACTTTCAGAATTACGTGTACGTGAGTGAATTTGGGTGTGGGTATGTGAAAATGAGGGTTTGTGGGTGAGAAACATCAGCCACTTCATGTTCACAGCCAAGTGCTGGCCCACATTCTGGACCAACAATCAGAAAGAAGAGATGGGCAGTGAAAAGAGGGAACAAGGCCAACCCCGGACACCCAGAGGCACCCCTCCCTCATTGTGCAAAGAGCTCCAGGGGAAAGAACTGTCACCTCCCTTCAGCACCTCGACCTTCTTGTGATCCTAACTAGAAGTGGATTCTGGGAAGTGTAGTTTCTAGTGTGGCCAAAACTGGAGTGTAGCACATCAGAAGGTGGACTTTGAGAATGGACTTGGTACATTTTCTAGCTAAAAATGCACTGCACATTTAAGAAGAAGAAGGAGGGAGGAGGAGGAGGAGGAGGAGGAGAAGAAGAAGAAGAAGAAGAAGAAGAAGAAGAAGAAGAAGAAGAAGAAGAAGAAGAAGGGATCAAGATCATGATGGGGAAGCCCACAGAGACAGCTGACCAGTGCTAGTTGGAGCTCACTGACTCAGGACTGACAGCTCAGGAACCTGCATGGGACTGAACTAGGCCCACTGAATGTGGGGGACAGTTGTGTGGCTTGATCTGTTAGCAGGGTCCCTGGCAGCAGGGCCAGGACTTATCCCAGGTGCGTGAACTGACTTTTTGGAACCCATTCCCTGTGATGGGACACCTTGCTCAGCCTTGATACAATGGGGAGGGGCTAGGCTCTCCTTCAACTTGGTATGCCAGGCTTTGTTGACTACCATGGGAGGCCTTACCCACTCTGAGAAGTGGATGGGGGTAGAGTGGGAGGGAGGTGAGGAGGCGAGAGAAGGGGAGGGAGGGGAAACTGGGGTTGGTATGTAAAATGAAAAAATTAATAAATAAATATATTTTTTTAAAAAAATGCAGTGCACAGCCAGAACATTCAGCACATGTAGCTGTGACACATGTGATCACATGGCATGTGGCAGATTCTCCACTAAGCAGATTTACCCACAATGTAAACATGTTCTATGACCAATATCAACATTCCCCCCAAAAACTTCCCCAACAAAATTCTTGCTCCGTAGCAGAGAGTTCTCAATCTGGTCCCAACAGCTCCAATTTCACAGACGGAGACAGGAAACAGGAAATAATGGGAAACTGGGGGAGAAACAAACAAACAAATAAACAAACAAACATACAAACAGCTTCCGGTTTGTCTCCCATTTAGGATTTCCAACAATAGTTGTGGCAAGATGATATTTGTTCTCTCCACCAAGATGGACGCAACTGGAGATCACACATGCTACTGTGCAAAACCTTACTGTGACTGCACTTAAGATTTCCCAATCAAGACCTTAGTGTCCAGAGCATAAAAATGCTGAGGTCTGTGCTATAATCACAGATGCCAGTGACTTGGACTTCCTTCCTTTCTCACTGATGAAAGTTGAAAATGTCACACACTGACTTTCCTATGCCCATCAGGACCTGTCTTGAAGCTCATCCTACTCAGGATAGACTATGAAAGAGTGGAGAGTTAGCTGAGTAATTAGCATGTGTACAATCATTTCCCACTGCTCTTGACTATGGATACAATGTGACCAGCTCTCTCACTATAGAATAGGGGAGAGAGTTAGCTGAGTAATTAGCAGGCGGGCAATCATTTCTCCCTGCTTTAGACTGTGGATACAATGTGACCAGCTGTCTCACTATGGAATAGGGGAGAGTTAGCCAAGTAATTTGCATGCAATCATTTCCCACTCTCCACTACATGACTGTGTATACAATGTGACCAGCTCTCTCAAGTTCCTGCATCTGTGGTTTCCCCAGAGTGACCGACTGTTACCAGAAATTGTGAGCAGAATGACCCCTTACTCCACAAGTCACTTTTTGTTGGGCATGTTGTCCTAGCAACAGAAGAGAAACTAAAACATCTTTATTTGCCATAAGGGAAGAAGTTTGAAAAGCAGGTGTCATGTCAAGAAGAAACCAACACCTAGAGGAGAGCAGTGCCAAGTTTGTTGGCACCCTAGGAATGTCGTCTTCTATGTCAGCCCTAGCTCTGTGTTTTACATGTAGGTCATCTTCAGTTAGTACAGCGCTGTTGATACCTGTCCACAGATAATGCACCTGGTAATGTGCATTCTTCCACATCTGCCTCAGTTCCTACCTGAAGCCTCCTGCCGGGAGTTCCTGTCCTGACTTCCCTCAGTGATGACTGTGACCTGGGGGTTGTAAGGTGAGGTAAAACTTTTCCTTGCCTACCTTGGCTTTGCTTGGTGTTTATCACAACAGCAGAGAAGACTAGCTAAGACAAGGGACAATGGGGTTGAAAGTCATTTGCAGTTGGAGTTTTTCTGCCTGGCTACTGGCCAATCAGCACTTTATTTATTTTAACCAATCAGAGCAATACATTTGACCTACAGAACATCCTACAGCACTTCCCCTTTTCTTTTTTTTTTAAAGCAAGGCTTTAATTTTTATATAGTAAAATTACAGACAACAAAACAATTATCAAGCAAGAATTACAGTTACAATATTAAAGAAGATATCCTATCTTTCTTATATTTGCGAGTCTAAGGTTTTATACCTAACTTATCTTTTATCATAATTGAGGAAATTATAACTATCTAGTCTTCAATCACATCAAAGACCTCAGAAGGATATATTATTACCTGAGAACCAGGAGAAGGATGCAAACAACTTTTGGGAGTCTTGTAGGGTAGACAGAGACAGCTGGCAGCCTGGACAGTCACCTAATGTTCCTTTGTAAAGTTGGGGCATTTGTCTTCAGCCCACAAGGCTAGAGTCTCTTGGTCATTTCTCTCAGTGTCCTGTAGAATGTCTGGCAGTTTCCTCTGCGAAGCAGGTACCTGAAGGACAATTTTGTCAAGAAAAGTTTAGTGGTCACCTTTCTATGGGTCCTGCATGTCCAGTCGATCAAGCAGTCCAGGCAAGAACAGTTTCTTGCCCAAATGGCTATTTTTGCCAAGGTGAAGATAAGATATGAAGTGTCTTCAATGCCCATCCTCCTCTCTGAAGTAAATTGGTATTGCCAGGAGCAGACATATCTCACTGTCCAGAAAATCTAAATTTTAAAAATATTTTAAATGCCATATTCTGTAGGTCTTTGAAGTATTTGAAGATTACCTATCTATCTGAAATATCTCTATGTATACCCAGAAGACTTAACTAACATGGCTATAAGTATGATTATCATAGATAATTAATTATTAATCTATTTTTAATTATCCATTACAATTTTAAATGAGCTATACAAACATAATACCTCAAACAAGAGTAGAAATATATACACAGTATAACAAAATTAACTTTAAGTTTGTATCAATAGACTAAAATCTATAACAATGTAAAACATTTTAAACAAGTTGTTGCTCTTTAGAAGTAAGTTCATTAATCTACCCTTTCATCCTATTATATCTATATCATATCCCCTTTTCTCCTTTAGAAAGAGATCACATTTATAATCAACCTGATTTAAATAAAAATATTGGTTTTTCTCTGTCCCACACCAGAGGGCTCTTCTGATTTGGGACACAAGAATCTCTTAATCTTTTCTTTTCACAATATGCCTGGGTTCAGAGAAGGAGTGAGCCAATTCCATCTCCAAAGCCAGCTGGGAATTTGGGTGTAGTTTTTCTTACTACGTCCTGCTGGAGTGGGGCACTATATCTTATGGGGACAGAAAGAAAATTTTAGGTTTATGGAGTAGTCCATTAGGGTAAACCTCTGAGCCAGTTGCCTTGAAACCACTCTGGATGTCGGATCATCTGGGCCATGGTGTCATCAGAGACCTTTTAGGTGGTCTTGGCTGATCAAACCTGATGTATCTTAATCTGGAACAAATCCATAGCCTCTTGCTTTCTGTAGAAACAAAAGCAGAGACTCTTTTCCAAAGCAACATATCCTTATATCCAAATTTTGAAGTCAAGGTACCTTTAAAATTTACATGTTTGTTTAACTCAACAGCTTTTATGGTCAAATCTTTTTCTTCAGTTAAAAATCCCAAAGACAAGACAAGCCAGATTCTCTGTGTAATATCCATCTTTGTAAGACTGAAACACCACTGTGGCTGCTGGCTCCACCTACCTCAGCTTCCCAACATGGCAGTGGTACAGTTTACCACCAGCTCTGGGTCCAGAGCCATGTGTACATCAACTATCAAAAGCAGTTCTATCAAAGCAGCGCAAAGCCCAGAAACCTTTTTATTTTTTTAACTAGCAAAGGCTAAATCCACCATGTGGCAGAGTAAGGTACCACTTGTAGACTCCTCATTCCCACCACACTGCAGGTCAGACACACACCCCAGGAACTGGCCATAGTAGCTCAAACCGGCAGGCTGCTGCTAACTTGAGAGAGACAACTAGGAAGCTGTTTTTAGCTCCATGTTAGAATCTTTTTTCTCAGGTTTTAGGTGGAAACTCTTGCCAACACGTTGGGCGCCATTTGTAGTTGGAGTTTTCTGCCTGGCTACTGGCCAATCAGCACTTTATTTATTTTAACCAATCAGAGCAATACATTTGACATACAGAACATCCCACAGCAGTCATTAAAAAACTTCCCAGTGGCTAAACCTCCATCAGTGCTAACAGTGTTCCAGAGACCTCCCTGTGGGCTGAGGCCTCATGTCAGCTGATCATTCTGGGGTGATGAGCCCCCTTAGGGCTAATGGAGTCTGAGAAGTCCTAGTACTATCCTGTAAATGTACCACAAAGAGATTTCCCCGCTGTCTTAGTCAGGGTTTCTATTGCTGTGACAAAACACCATGACCAAAAAGCAAGTTGGGGAGGAAAGGGTTGACTTGACTTACACTTCAGCATTGCTGTTCATAACGGAAGGAAGTCAGGGCAGGAACTCAAACAAGGCAGGATTCTGGAGTTAAGGGCTGAAGCAGAGGCCAAGGAGAGGTGCTGCTTACTAGCTTATTTCCCATGGCCTGCTCAACTTACCTTCTTATAGAACCCAGGACCAGAAGCCCAGAGATGGCACCATCTACCATGGCTTGGCCCTCCTCCATTGATCACTAAATGAGAAAATGCATTACTGTTGGCTCCCAAGGAGGCATTTCCTCAGCCCAGGCTCCTTCCTCTGATGACTCCAGCTTGTGTCAACTTGACATACAAAACCACCCAGAACACTAAGCCCAAACATTCTGTAGTTCATACAATACAGAATGTTCCTTTGTAAACATGGAAGATCATCTCAAAGGATGTGGCAAATCAGATAAAAACTAAAAAAGTGAGTTGGAGAAGTTGAGAATATTCTGAAAGTGTGGTTGGTCATGCAAAAAAATTTTCTTCTGCACAAAACCCTACATATTTATAGTAGGCTTATTCATAATATGACATAATTGATGCCAAAAGTTGAAAGAAAGGAAGATGTCCTTTGTTAGGTGATTGGATAAAAAAGTTGTGATACATCTATACAATGGAACATTATTCAGTGATAGAAATGGGATACTGAGCCATTCAAAGATATGTGGGACTCATAAGGGCAAACTGCTAAATGCAAGGAGCCATTCTGAAGAGGCCAGATAATCTGTGATTCCAACTGTATGATAATCAGGAAAAGACAAAACTATGGAGGCAGAAAAAAAAACATTAGTGGTTGCCAAGGATTAGGGGAGACAGACAGACAGATGTTGGTGCACACACATACACAGAAGGGGGAGAGGAAGAGAGAGATGGAAAGGGAAAGAGAGACAGACAGAAAGAAAGGAAGGTAAATGATTGAAGCATGGCTGACTTTGAGGACAACGGCATTACTTTGTACTATACTGTAATGCTGAATCAGGAGTGGCGGTCATCAACCTCATCTTCACTGGGTTCAGAATCACCGTGGGAAAACGTACCTCTGGTGTGTCTGCTGCCAGGAATACTCAGGTGAGGGGGGAGACACACCCGGGATGTGGGTGGCACCATCTCTTGGACTAGGCTCCAGGACTGAATGAAAGGGAGAAAACAAACTGAGCACCAGCAGTCTGTGTTCTCACGCTCCTGCCTCCACTCTTCCTCCACCATAACGGACGTACCACAAACTGTGAGCCAAAATAACCTCTTCTTCCTTCCTTAAATTCCCTTTGTCACAGATCACAAAAAGGAATTAATACAATGTATCAAAATGTGTTTCTGTCAAAAACGGAAACCGCTCAGTGAGTTCCCAGGTAACAGATGGGCTGCAGCTGTCGATGCATGCCTGTTGAGTTGGCAGAGGCACCACACAAACACCAGGTGTTGATAACCCGGGATGCTGTGGACACCCGGGCCAGAGGGATAAATCTATAGGAGGTTGAGGAGGGACCTAGCTGAAGAGAGCCACCACGATAAAGCAGGTTGTGAGGAGCCATTCCAAGTGAGCAAGGGAAGGGACAGAGTGACAGCTGGCTCTTGGTTAAGTCAGTACCTGCCATACTATGTTCTTTATCTGTACTCATACCTGTCATTTCAGGTGTATGAACCTGAAAGTACCCTTTAAAAACATCCATTTTGTTGTTGTTTTGTGTTTGTTTGCTCACTTGTTTGAGGCAGGGTCTCACTATGTAACCCTGGTGGGACTAGAACTCACTAGCAGATCAGTCTGACTTCAAATTCACTGCCTCCTGAGTGCTGAGGTTAAAAATGTGTGCTACCATGCCCAATCCAGCTAACAATAATGGGGGGGTGACTTTTATTTTTATTATATTTTAAAAATTGTTTATCTTAGGGGCAGTGGACATGCCATGGCAGCATGCGTATGAAGGTCCCAGGAGAGCTTATAGAAGTTGGTTCTCTCCTTCTACTGTGTAGGTGAGTCCTGGGGACCAAACTCGGGTCACCAAGCTTAGCAGCAAGTACTTCAACCTGCTCACCAGCCCTCTCTTAATGTCTCAGCTGGCCAGTGTTGTGTCAACTTGACACAAGCTAGAGTCACTGGAGAAGAGGGAGCCCCGACTGAGAAAAAGTTTCCTTAAGATCAGGCTGTAGGCAAGCCTGTGATGCATTTTCTTGATTGATGATTGATGTGGGGGAGCCCACTTCGCTGTGGGTGGTGGAACTCCTAGATATGTGGCTCTGAGTGACATAAAAAAAAAAAAAAGCAGGATGAGCAAGCCATGAGGATCAAGCCAGTAATCAGAACTTCTCCATGGCCTCCGCATCAGTTCCTGTCTCCAGGTTCCTGCCCAGTTTGAGCTCCTCCCTTGGCTTCCCTCAATGGATTGTGACTCAAGATATGGAAGCCAAACAAATCCTCTCCTCCCTAAGTTGCTTTTGGTCATGGCATTTCTTCACAGCAATGGTAATCCTAACTAAGTCTGTGTTTGTTAAAATAAAAAATTCTAAGACTTCTCTATAGACAGTGACCCTGTGAGTTTAGTTAAGACGTCGACAGACAGCAAGGAAAAGGCAATGAATGACCTTGGAGTAGGCTGTCCCATTTACAGTGGGGAAGACACCTTGAGGATAAAGGAAAAACGAATCTAGAGAATGTTTCAGGTTCCCCAGCGGAGGCCTATGAGGCTTGGAGAGGTTGATTGCTCAAGCCTGGGCTTTCTATCTCCAAGTTGTAAAATGGGTGCCAGGGGT